>NC_069505.1:456318058-456465101 GCF_027579735.1 Bombina bombina | reverse complement strand
AAAATGTGTGCTTCATATCCATTTAAGCCTTAAGCATGGAGCTGGGGAAAGGTATAGAGATCATAGCCTGCCCCTTACTCTTGTGGTAGACACTCTTGCCGAGCAGTTAAAATGTCCTCAATATATAATTGTGTCATTAATAAATAACGTTACTCCCTTTGTATTTCTTATGAACAGGTGAATTTACAAACTGCAGTAATCCTAGTGATGGTGAAAGTACAGATACTTGCTTCAATCTTCTACAAAATCAAATAAGTGACGGGAGAAATGCATGTTCTGAATGCGGGAAATGTTTTTCCACTAAAACATTTCTTTCTAACCATATGAAAAGCCATACTGGAAAAAAATCACTTTCATGTTCTGAATGTGGGAAATGTTTTATTGACAATTCAACGCGTATCACTCATGAGAAAATTCATACAGGAGAAAAACCATTTTCATGTTCTGAATGTGGAAAATGTTTTACTCAGAAAGCACATCTCGTATCTCACCAGAAAACTCATACAGGAGAAAAACCATTTTCATGTTCTGAATGTGGGAAATGTTTTGCTTGGAAACCATCTCTTATTACACATCAGAAAAACCATACAGGAGAGAAACCATTTTCATGTTCTGAATGTGGGAAATGTTTTGCTAATGAAATATATCTTAGTAATCATAAAAAAATTCATACTGTAGTAAAAGCATTTTCATGTCCTGTATGTGGGAAATGTTTTAAACAAATATCAGCTCTTACGAAACATCAGAAATATCATACAGGAGAAAAACCATTTTCATGTTCTTTATGTGGCAAATGTTTTATTGATAAATCAATTCTTAAAAGGCATCAGACAATTCATACAGGGAAAAAATGATTTCTGTGTTCTGGATGTGGAAAATTTATTTTTAATGACACTATGAGTCCACTGATCATCTTAATTACTAATGGGATATTCACCTCCTGGTCAGCAGGAGGAGGCAAAGAGCACCACAGCAGAGCTGTTAAATAGCTCCTCCCTTCCCTTCCACCCCAGTCATTCTCTTTGCCTACGTTAGTGATAGGAAGAGGTAAAGTGAAGTGTTAGTATAGATTCTTCAATCAAGAGTTTATTATTTTTAAAGTAGTGCAAGATGGTGCTGCTTTGTCCTGGGGTGTAGCTGTAGTCCATATCAGTCTTTTCAGTAGAGCATTGATGGCTTTAGAGCAATGGGAACTTGTGGGACATAATTCTCACTGCGCCTCCCATATATTATTGCTGCCCTAACCCTGAAAACCTGAGGAATATATATTCAGTAATTTCTTTTTCTTCCCAGGTCCATGTCCATGTGGGGGATAGGACCCCTCAAATCTGGTGACCTGCCTTTGCTGTCAGGAAGACATATGAGGTAAGTGCTTGTTTTTTTTTCCCTGGGACACTTAGGGGAAAAAGAGCACTTTATTATACTTCATTACATTACATAAAGGGCTTATGGTTGCAGGGCAAACGTATAAGGCACTTTATTAAAGGGACAGTCTAGGCCAAAATAAACTTTCATGATTCAGATAGAGCATGTAATTTTAAACAATTTTCCACTTTACTTTTATCACCAATTTTGCTTTGTTCTCTTGGTATTCTTAGTTGAAAGCTTAACCTAGGAGGTTCATATGCTAATTTCTTAGACCTTGAAGCCCACATCTTTTCAGATTGCATTTTAACAGTATTTCACCACTAGAGGGTGTTAGTTCACGTATTTCATATAGATAACTTCACGTGCACGAGCACAGTGTTATCTGGGAGCAGGCACTGATTGGCTAGACTGCAAGTCTGTCAAAAGAACTGAAAAAAGGGGCAGTTTGCAGAGGCTTAGATACAAGATAATCACAGAGGTTAAAAGTATATTAATATAACTGTGTTGGTTATGCAAAACTGGGGAATGGGTAATAAAGGGATTATCTATCTTTTAAAACAAAAAAATTCTGGTGTAGACTGTCCCTTTAAGGGACAAGAATGCTCTCAGAGTCTGACAGCGTGTTACAGGCACTGGGGCTGGGAGATACGCACTTGAATTGTGGTTCCGTATCATGGCGTTCATTTTAATATGATATAACATCCGGGAGAGTGTTGTGACGGTTAGCCACGCCCACAATGGGCGGATCTTCTGTATTGCGCGCCTTTTCTCTGTGCCTCTATCTGAAAACACAGTGAGACCGAATAGTTCCTCTGCCTAGAAACGCATGTTTTCTAACTAGATCAGGCATTTCTAGGTCTGGAGGGTTGCTGAATCGTTCCCCTATCGATTCCGGATTGATTGCTAGAAGGCAGTTAGAGGCTCCGGTCTTGCAGTCAGGTAGGCACCTCAGCAGAGCTGCTGAGGTGTAGGGGTGTCATTTTTATTTGTGTATGGATGTTTGAAGACGGTTTTTCTCACACGCAGTAAAAATGTTACACTTCTAAATTTAAAGAGACAGTAAAGTTTTTTTTTTTACATTCAAACTTTTTGTGTAAAAATTAAAGTTTTCTATTGCATATTTATATTATTGTGATTCAATATGGACCTAGGAGACTTGCAAAGTGTTATTTGCTCCTTGTGTTTGGATGCAAATGTGGAACCACCAATCGCTTCCTGTCCCTCTTGTATTAAGAGGACTTTAAGTTATAGGGAAAAGATTTTTCCTGAACAAAACTTTTCAAAGGCCGATGCTGTCCAAGAGTCTTATAAAGAGATTCAAGGTATGCCCCAGCTTTCTCCCCAAGTGTCCCAAATTTTACCGCCCGCTCAAGTAGTGCCCTGTACTTCTGCTCTAGCGCCCGCTGGAGTTATCTTAAAAGACATAGCTTCTCTCATGTGTTCTACAATTTCTGATGCATTGTCTGCTTTCCCAATGTTGCAGGGCAAACGTAAGAGGAAAACCAGACATTCAGTAAGTGAGGTTTCTGATGCAATTGTGGAAATTTCGGAGGTACCCTCCCAAGGACCTGAAGAGGAGGGTAATGCGGTTCCATCTGAAGGTGAAATTTTAGATTCAGAAAGTTCATTGCCTCTGACGGACTCGGAGGTTGTAACTTTTAGGTTTAAACTAGAACACCTCCGCCTGTTGCTCAGGGAGGTTTTGGTTACTTTGGACGACTGTGACTCCACGGTAGTGGTTGCTCCTACGAAGTCTAGTAAATTGGACAGATATTTTGAAGTTTCTTCTTACTCAGATGTATTTCCTGTTCCATAGCGAGCTTCGGAGCTCATTACTAAGGAGTGGGAGAGGCCAGGCATACCCTTTTCTCCCTCTTCTATTTTTAAGAAGATGTTTCCCATAGCCGACTCATTCAAGGAGGCTTGGCAAACAGTTCCAAAGGTGGAAGGGGCTGTTTCCACCTTAGCCAAGAGAACTACTATTCCCATAGAGGATAGTTGTGCTTTCAAAGACCCTATGGACAAAATGTTAGGTTTACTTAAAAAGATTTATGTTCACCAGGGTTTACAATGAGACTTCTTTGGAGGAGATCCAAGACAGGATAAAAGCTCTGAAACTAGCTAATGCTTTTATTAGACGCTTCCCTTCAAATTATTAAACTGGGAGCTAAGATTTCGTGTTTCTCTATTCTAGCATGCAGAGCCTTATGGTTAAAACCTTGGTCTGCGGATGTGTCATCTAAGTCTAAGCTTCTAGCGATTCCTTACAAGGGGAAGACCTTGTTTGGACCTGGCCTCACGGAAATTATCTCTGATATCACGGGAGGTAAGGGTCATCTCCTCCCTCAGGATAAGAGAAACAAACAAAAAGGACGACAGAGTAATTTTCGTTCCTTTTTGAAATTTCAAGCGAAATTCTTCCTCTTCCTCCTCTAAGCAGGAACAATCTAAACCTACATGGAGACCCAACCAGTCTTGGAATAAGGGTAAACAATCCAAGAAGCCTGCTATTGAATCCAAAACAGCATGAAGGGCATGTCCCCAATCCGGGACCGGATCTAGTAGGGGGCAGACTTTAGTTCTTCGTTCAGGCTTGGGTTCTAGACATTCAGGATCCCTGGGGAAATAGTGTCTCAGGGATACAAATTGGAGTTCAAAAGTTTTCCTCCCAGAGGCAGATTTCTAGTTTCAAGATTATCTGCAGACCAGACAAAAAGAGAGGCGTTCTTACATTGTGTAGGAGACCTCTCCACCCTGGGAGTGATTGTTCCCGTTCCAGTACAGGAACAGGGTTAGGGTTTTTATTCCAATCTGTTCGTGGTTCCCAATAAAGAGGGAACCTTCAGACCAATTTTAGACCTCAAGAGTCTAAACAAATTTCTCGGGGTTCCGTCCTTCAAGATGGAAACTATTCGTTCCATTCTTCCCTTAATCCAGGAGGGTCAATTTATGACAACAGTGAATTTAAAGGACGCGTACCTAGATGTCCCTATTCACAGGGATCATCACAAGTTCCTAAGGTTTGCCTTCCAGGACAAACACTTCCAGTTCGTAGCTCTTTCTTTCGGCCTGGCCACTGCTCCCAGAATTTTCACAAAGGTTCTGGGGTCTCTGTTGGTGGTACTTCAGTCACGAGGCATTGGGGTGGCGCCTTATCTGGACGACATTCTAGTCCAGGAACCATCTTTTCAACAAACAAGATCCCACACTGACATAGTGTTATCTTTCCTGAGAGCTCACGGGTGGAAGGTAAATTTGGAAAAGAGTTCCCTAGTTCCAGGCACAAGAGTCACCTTCTTGGAAACCATATGTCTATGAAGATTTTTCTGACAGAAGTCAGGAAATCAAAGATTATCGATACTTGTCTAGTCCTTCAGTACACTCCTCGGCCATCAGTGGCTCAGTGCATGGAGTTAATTGGGCTGATGGTGGCAGCAATAGACATCATCCCGTTTGCTCGTTTCCATCTCAGACCTCTGCAGTTGATCATGCTCAGGCAATGGAACGGAGATTATGCAGACTTGTCTCCCTGAATAACTCTGGAGCAGGAAACAAGGGGCTCTCTTCAGTGGTGGTTGTCTCTGGATCATCTCTCCCAGGGAAACTGCTTTTTCCGGCCATCTTGGGTGATTGTGACAACAGACGCCAGCTTTCTGGGGTGGGGAGCAGTCTGGGGCTCTCTCAAGGCTCAGGGAGTTTGGACTCAGTCAGAGTCTGTTCTTCCTATAAACATTCTAGAGTTGAGGGCAATCTTCAATGCCCTTCTGGCCTGGCCCCAGTTAGCCTCACTCCGGTTTATCAGGTTCCAGTCGGACAACATAACTTCAGTGGCTTACATCAATCATCAGGGAAGAAACGAGGAGTTCTTTAGTGATGATAGAGGTAGCCAAAATAATCCAGTGGGCGGAAGTCCACTCTTGTTGCCTATTGGCGATCCACATTCCAGGGGTGGACAACTGGGAGGCGGATTTCATGAGCAGGCAGACGTTTCATCCGGGGGAGTGGGAACTCCATCCGGAAGTGTTCTCCAACCTGATTCTCAAGTGGGGTCAACCGGAATTGGATCTCATGGCATCCCGACAGAATGCCAAGCTCCAGAGATACGGGTTGAGGTCCAGGGACCCCCAGGCGGAACTGATTAGATGCTCTGGCGGTCCCTTGGACCTTCAGTCTGGCATACCTTTTTCCTCCGTTTGCTCTTCTTCCTTGGGTAATTGCTCAAATCAAACAGGAGAGGGCTTTGGTGATCCTCATAGCACCGGCCTGGCCTCGCAGGATTTGGTATGCGGATCTGGTGGAGATGGCATCTCTGGCACCTTGGAGACTCCCATTGAGGAAGGACCTTCTGATTCAGGGACCCTTCCTTCATCCAAATCTAGTTTCTCTAAAGCTGACTGCTTGGAGATTGAACGCTTAATTTTATCCAAGCGGGATTTTCTGAATCGGTCATATTGATAATTCAGACTCGTAAGCCTGTAACTAGAAGGATTTACCATAAGATTTGGCGTAAATATCTCTATAGGTGTGAATCCAAGGGCTACTCATGGAGTATAGTTAGGATTCCTAGAATTTTGTCTTTTCTCCAAGAAGGTTTGGAGAAGGGTTTATCCGGGAGCTCCCTAAAGGGTCAAATCTCGGCTTTATCTATTTTATTACACAAACCTCTGGCGGATGTTCCAGATGTACAATCTTTCTGTCAGGCCTTGGTCAGGATCAGGCCTGTGTTCAAACCAGTTACTCCTCCATGGAGTCTGAATTTAGTTCTCAAAGTTCTTTAAGGGGCTCCGTTTGAGCCTATGCATTCCTTAGATATTAAGTTATCTTGGAAAGTTTTATTTCTTGTAGCTATTTCTTCGGCTCATAGTGTCAGAGCTCACGGCATTGCAGTACAAGTCTCATTACCTTATTTTCGATTCAGATAAGGTAGTTTTACATACTAAATTAGTTGTTTTTGATTGGAACATTAATAAGGAGATTGTTGTTCCTTCTTTGTGTCCTAATCCTACTCAGAAAGAACGACTTCTGCACAATTTGGACGTGGTACGTGCTTTAAAGTTTTACTTACAGGCGACTAAGGACTATCGTCAGTCTTCTTCTTTGTTTGTGATTTTCTCAGGAAAACCTAAGGGACAGAAAGCTACGGCTACTTCTTTCTTTTTGGCTGAAGAGCATCATATGTTTTGCAACCCAAGAGGGTTGCGGCTCATTCCACGAGGGCTGTTGCTTCCTCATGGGCATTCAAAAATGAAGCTTCTGTGGAAAAGATTTGCAAGGCTGCAATTTGGTCCTCTCTTCACACTTTTTCAAAGTTTTACAAATTTGACACTTTTGCCTCGGCTGAGGCAGCTTTTGAGAGAAAGGTTCTTCAAGCAGTGGTGCCTTCGGTTTAGGTTCCCTCCCGTATCATCGGTGTATTCTAGCTTGGGTATTAAATCCCATTAGTAATTAAGATGATCCGTGGACTCATTGTGTCTTAAAAAAGAAAAGAAAATTTATGCTTACCTGATAAATTTATTTATTTTTTGACACGATGAGTCCACGGCCCGCCCTGTTCTTGTAAGACAGGTTGTTGGTTATTATAAACTTCAGACACCTCTGCACCTTGGCTTTTCCTTTCTTTCCTTAACTTTGGTCGAATTACTGGAGTGGGAGGGAAGGGAGGAGCTATTTAACAGCTCTGCTCTGGTGCTCTTTGCCTCATCCTGCTGACCAGGAGGTGAATATCCCATTAGTAATTAAGATGATCCGTGGACTCATCGTGTCAAAAAAGAAATACATTTATCAGGTAAGCATAAATTTTCTTTTTATCCAGAAATCAAAACTTATTACACTTCAGAAAATTAATATTAAAATAAATCATGGAGATCAGAGCTTAACATCTTAAAGAGACAGTGTACACTAATATTTTCTCCCCTTTAATGTTTTCCCAATTATCCATTTACCTACTGGAGTCTATTCAATTTTGTACAAATAGTTTTTCCATCTTCCCACCTATACTAAACTTAAGTCCTGGTTACAAAACAAGTAAACAAAATGGTTCATATAAAATAATGCTCCCAGTTGTTGTCTGTGCCAGAAAAATTCTAACATATGTATTCTCTAAGTTCTGGCCTTTGAATAAACAGTAAAAAAAAAAAAAAAAGATAATGAGGACTTTAGTAAATAAATAGACATAAGATAATGAGGTCTGCTTTCCCTGTTAATTCAACCCATTTCATTGGATTGTGGTTTCAATTAGCAGAAGCAGCAATTTTAAGTACAGAATTCTATCCTAAAGGTGTAATTTCCCATACAATTTAAACTCCGCAGCTAGTATACACATCATTATAAACACATTTACCAGAAACCAATTTTACAGTACACTGTCCCATTAAGTAAGTAGAGTGACATGGAGTCATCATTCATACAATGTCTAGAGAGTTTATGAAGACTACATGTTGTCCTCTGGGGGGTGCACATTTAATGCTGTTTGAAACCCCCCTCTGCATCTCAAGTGGTTACCAGATGGGCCAGTCAGTGTGTTTGTCATTCCTGGGGAGATCAGAGGTCCATATATAGGTTTGAATAGCCAAGTAAACACCTGCTGTAAGTAAAATGCATTTATTTGAGTAGAGATTCATGGGATGGAGCCTCTATGTTTAGATTAAAAGACTATGTATTGATAAACCCTTATTTAAAATGTAGGTATTGGGTGTATTTTAATCAGGTGATCACTGAAGTAACAACATTTCCCTCAATGGAATTTAATTGATCAGGTGTATAGGTGTACAGGGTGAGTGTTAACATCAGAAGTGGAAGAGGTTTACAGAAGCCCTTGGGGTAGATTTATTAGGAGGCGAGTAGACATGGTTCGCTGTAGGGAATCATGTCCGCTCAACCTCGCCAAATACCGACAGCATTTATAGTGAAAATGCTTGTGCAATGCAGCCCCCCTGCTTATTCGCTAGCAGAGGGTGTCAATTATCAGGATGATTGCAGTCCGCCACATAAAAGGTTGTGGAGAAGTTAAGGAGCAGGTCTCACGAATGCTGCTTCTTAACTTCCGTTTCAGGCGAGCCTGAAACTTCAGACGTAGAAAGCAGCATCCGCTGCTTGATAAATCTACCCCTTGTCTGGATAGGATGGCTCCTGTATCTACATAAAAAGTGCTGAAATATAACAAAATATATTGCTTTACTTTTGATCTCCAATTGATAATTTCGATTGTATTTTTTTAATCTTGTTTACTGAAATTGTAATATAAATGTTTTTTGTCGCACCTTTTGTATATTTCTAATTTCATATTTACATAAAATAAAGGTATTTAATCTGCTAGGTCTGAAGGAAAAAAAACAACTATCATTTGTGTGGGTTTTTCACAAAAAAATAACTTCAGCGGTTAAGGGGTTAAATAGATGTTAAACACTTTTAGATTCTAATACAAAATGTTTTATGTGTATTAAAACTGTCAAAGGGAAGAGGGGTCACAATACTGCATAAAAAAGCCCCAGACTGTCTGCCAGTACCTAAGATGATGGGGGAAAAGAGAGCTATTTTGTAATGTAGGGATTACCCCCGTGATCCATCCCATGCGATTTACCATTTAACTAATTAACCCCTTCACTGCTGGGAATTTCAGCTGCAGTTAGCGGCCTTCTAGTTACCATAAACTAAAAGCAAAGCCATATATATCTGCTACTTCTAAACAAAGAGATCCCAGAGAAGCTTTTACAACCATTTGTGTCATGATTGCACAAGTGATATGTAAATAATTTCAGCAAGAACCACATTTTTTTTTTTAGACAAAATTTAAACCAGATTTTAAGAGATAGAGAAGGATCTTTATTTAGAAGATCTTTTTCTCTTTTGTTCAAATCAAGTTAAATTTATTTAAATAGAAAGTAAGGTGTAGAATTGGCATATATTAAAGCTTCAACTTAGTAGACAGTCCGCTATAGTCTACACATAAAGAGAGCTCTTTAAAGGTTAGTAACGACAGCTGGGATAAAGTTAGTAAAATGCATGCTTAATAAATATCCAGCGATAAACTGTTAGAAGCCAGACTCCTTGAAAAACATCTCATTCTTTGAGATTCTTTTGGTGTCAGAGACTTTCCATGCGTTTATAGTTGTAACAAGTATGCACACAACACACTGCAGAAATAGTTCATAGACCAGACAGGCGAGTGTTACCTTCACAACTCGGCATAAACGGCTTCCTCCTTTGTAACCACCAGAGTTAAACAATTATTGTATTATACCTTTTTTGATGCCGCCACTCTCACTGACCAGTTGAAATACTTGCGTCGGACCACGTTAAATCACCATTCTCAAGGTCCTCAGTTCCTTTGTTTAATTGCAATGGTCTATGATCAACTTTCTACCAGTCGGCTTATATTTTGGCTGATTTTCCAAGGATAAAGGTGCCGCAAAGGATGTCACAAAACTGCTTATTTCCATCTTAATATGAGGAGACTCCACGGCTTCATTCCTTGTGGGAAACACAGAACCTGGCCACCAGGATGAGGCAAAGATACCCCAGCCAAAGGCCTAAATACCTCCCCTGATCCCCCAGTCATTCTTTGCCTTTTGTCACAGGAGGATGGCAGAGAAGTGTCAGAAGATTCGGAGTAGTCTTATGGGGGTAGTACCCTTTGGGATGGGATTGCAGTTTTAAGTAGTTTTGTCAGCCTCTTAGTGAGAGCACTGACGAATGTTAGGGTCTGGAGATGCAGGGAGAGTCTTTTTGCGAAACCATCCAGACTCGTATTAACAACTCCTAAGCAATCAGTGTTGACGAGTTTCACTGCCTGCTTCTATCACTCAAGTCCATGTCAGGTGCGATGCTACAAGAATGTCAAATTGAGAGGCTGTGTGTCTGTTCCACGGCGGTGATTCCGGTAAGATCATTTTCATTTTACACTTGTATGCTAACGCAAGAAGACAGGGTCACAGTGTAACTCCTTTATCTGTATGGAATCAAAGGTTAATATCTCCGGAAGGGGATTATTGAACAGGGGGGATTTACACATAATTTGCTTTATGTTTTAGGCTGTGACATGTGTAAGATGAGGCTCAGGCAGATGTTGCAACATTCAGGTTTTACTCTCGTTTTCGGATAACTGCGCAGCCTGTTAGATTTGGCGTGCTTTTTTCAGAAGCAGTGGCGGTCCTGCATGGCACACCATGTGACCGTGTGTGGACTCCTTGATTTTCTCTTTCCTGACCGTGCAGTTTACAGGAGAAGAAGCGGTTTCTCTGTGGGGCCTGGGTCATAGAAGGTGGTGAGTGCCCCAGCCATTGGGGGTATAAAGGTGCCATTTTTTTGAAAGCGCAAGCTATGGAGGACTCTTATACGTTAGAGGGTACTCCCCTCTTTACCTAAATCTAATACCTGTTTTTTTTGTGAGGAGGCTACGGTATACCCGCCTGCTCAATTATGTTCCACATACCTTGATAAAGAACTTATATCTAAGAAACCCAAGATGTTTAGTACCACTGAGCCGTCCACCTCTGAGGAGTCTCCGTCCCGTGAGGTGCGTTCCCTGCAGTCATCTCCTACTACACATGCAGCTTCCCATTGCACTGCTAATCCTCCTTCGGAAAGGGGACCTTTTACTGCCAGACTTTACTGAGCAGCTACAAACGGCAGTGTCTGCGGCCTTTAGTGCTTTACGTCGCCCTGCTAAGCGCAAGTGAAAGGTCAAATATTGCTATTCTTCCCAGGGGTCATCTGCCAATTTGTTGGATTTATCCGATTCTAGATTTTCAGCTGATGAGGATGCCTCTGATACTTCAGAGGAGGCTCTTTCTGGGTCGGAATCTGCTGCCTCTAAACCTCTGGCTGCGGAGGAACCAGATTTTAGATTTAGGATCGAGCACTTACGCTTTCTGTTTAAGAAAGTGTTTGCTACGTCAGAGGTTCCGGAACCTAAATTACCCGAGGCACCTTCTATTCCTAAACTTAACAAGGTTTATGAGGACAGGATGGTGCCACATACTTTCCTGGTTCCCGCAAAGATGGCAAATATTATTAAAGGATTCCAAAACTTTGACTTTTTCGTTGTCTAAATTTAATAAAAATTGTATCTATAAACCTTCATTAGCCAAACTTACCCACTTAGAACGTAAAGCGAGCGTTAGAAGATGAATAAATTAATATTACATTTCTGAAAAAACGTCATGGAAGCCAAACCCCCGTTTCTGCTGCTTCGCGATTTCATGCATCTCATTATTGCTTGTATTCGTCTTGCGCATATAACGCTTAGATACCAGACGTAACCAAAACAAGTTACTGGCAACACGCATGCGCTTTTCAAATAAGATCGATTGAATAGGTACTCCTATTCACACTGTATCCGGCTTGATTACAAGCTAATCCTTCTAATGCAATAAGCTATGCCGTCTAATGCTTATCTACCAGCGTAATTTATTGCCTTTTATTCATCAAACCACAATCTCAATTAGTTACTGATTGTATAGAATTTCTTTTTAAAGACACGATGAGTCCACAGATCATCATCCTTACTTGTGGGATATTGCCTCCTAGTCAGCAGGAGGAGGCAAAGAGCACCACAGCAGAGCTGTTAAATAGCTCCTCCCTTCCCTCCCACTCATTCTCTTTGCCTGCGTTAGTGCTAGGAAGAAGTAAAGTGAGGTGTTAGGTTAGATTCTTCAATCAAGAGTTTGTTATTTTTAAAGTGGTGCCAGAGAGTACTACTTTGTTCTGGGGTGTAGCCGTAGTCCATATCAGTCTCTACAGTAGAGCTTTTGGTGGCTTTAGAGCTATGGGAACTTGTGGGACATAATTCTCACTGCGCCTCCCATTTTCAGCTGCCCTATATCATTCAGCCTGAGTTTCTTTCTGACTCAGCATGACTTTATCTTTCAGGCCAATGTGAGGGAGAGGACCTCTCAAGCTTGGGAACTGCCTTTCTGCTAAGCAGTGTTTGAGGTAAGTGCTACCTTTTCTGGGATTTAATGAGTCTCAGTGTTGTTATCTTAGCACTATGGCACATAAGGGGTTAATGGAGCCAAATTTTCTGAATATAAAGTCTTATTTGGGCAGTAATTTGGTGCAGGCACTGGGGCTAGAGTTAGTTTGCTCATTTTATTTTCAATGGAGGGCTCCGGTGGTTTCACTTTGATTTTTTTTTCTCTACAGGGAAACATAGTGTTGCAGCACGTCCACGAAGGGCAGAACTTCCTGTTTTTTTGGCGCCTCTGCTTGTAGCGTTATTGCCAAGCAGTTGCAGGCTTTAGTTGGGCTTTACTGGTTTCTGGGCTAGAGCAGCATGTAAACAACTTTTCATGCGCTTTTAGCACAGATGCGTCTCTAATCCGGTCCTTTTGACAGACTGCAGTAGCGGATCATTTGCTTCTGGGATCCGGTAGCATTGGTTAAGGTAGGAGCACCTCAGCAGGTTGCTGTGGTGAAGAGGCTTACTTATTTATGTTTTCTGTTTGTTATTTTACTATAGCAAAATTGGCATTTTTTGACTGAGAAAGAAAAAACTTTGAATTTAAAGAGACAGTAACGGTTTTTGATAATTTTATTTTATTGCTTTTTCCAGTATTTTTTCTCCTTAATATCAATATTTTTGTGAAAAGATGGATCAAGATGAGGTGCAAGGAGTTACATGTGTTTTATGTCTTGATGCAAATGTGGAACCACCAATCCCTTTCTGTCCTACATGTATTGAAAGGACTAAGTTCTAGGGATAAAATTTTTACTGAGCCAATCACCTCTCAGGCAGATGATTCAGAGGTTGCCTCTTTCCGATTTAAACTAGAACACCTCTGTCTGTTACTTAGGGAGGTGTTGGTTACCTTAGACCAGTGATTTTCAACCCTTTTTTTGCAGTGGCACACTTTTTTACATTAAAAAATCCTGCGGCACACCACCATCCCATATACATACACACATACATACACTGTACTGTGCTGTCATGCCATGCCTTCTACAATCTATACATGACATACTGACATTCATTCACAAACGATCATAATGATTGTGAATAAATGTCAATATGTCATGGTTGTAAATGATGCCTGATGAGCCTGTCACATACCTCCCAATATTTCAAAATTTGAAAGAGGGACACCCCCGCACTGGGAAAAGTCGCCTCACCCGTGCACCGGGAAAAGTGTCATCTGTGGAGCACAAGATTATATGTGGAGCACCTCCCTCTTCCTCTCCAGTCCACCAGTCATGTCCCTTGTGCTGAGAAGGAACGTGAGTGACGTGACCTGGCTGGAACTGTTCTGGAGGAGGAGCAAAGCTGTGCCAGCATGCATGTGGGATTGAAGTGTCGCGTGGTGCTGAGTGTAGAGCCGGCACTAGGCACCTGTTGTAGTGGGTGGGGGTTCCTTCTAAGTGTGAACACGGGTCGGGGAGGCGAACTGTCACTGCGCAGTTACCCTTAGTCATCTCACTCAAAATAAAAAAACGGCCCAGAATAAAAAACAAGCAAAATTTAAAAAATATGTCACACTGTTGTCAGTCTGCCGCGGCACACCTGAGGATCTCTCACGGCACACTAGACGACTGTGATTCCACAGTAGTAGTCGCTCCTGTGAAGGCGAGTAAATTGGACAGATATTTCGAAGTTCCAACTTTCTCAGATGTTTTTCCAGTTCCTAAGCGAGCTTCGGAGATTGTTTCTAAGGAATGGGAGAGACCAGGTCTATCAAAGAAACTTGGCAAACGGTTCCTAAGGTGGAAGGGGCTATCTCCACCTTAGCCAAGCGAACTACTATTCCTATTGAGGATAGCTGTGCTTTTAAGGATCCCATGAACAAGAAGTTGAAGAGTCTAGTTAAGAATATTTATGTTCACCAGGGTCTGCTGTTGCAGCCGGCTGCTTGCATTGCTACTGTCACTAGTGTGGCAGCTTATTGGTTTGATGCTCTGTCTGAGTCTCTTAAGTCTGAGACTTCTTTGGAGGAGATCCAAGATAGGATTAAAGCTCTGAAGTTAGCCAATGCTTTTATTACAGATGCCTCTCTGCAAATTACTAAATTAGCAGCTATGAGTTCAGGGTTTTCTATCCTAGCCCGCAGAGCCTTGTGGTTAAAACCTTGGTCTTCGGACGTTTCATCTAAGTCTAAACTTCTAGCTATTCCTTACAAGGGAAAGACCTTGTTTGGATCTGGTCTGAAGGAAATTATCTCTGACATCACGGGACGTAAGGGTCATCTCCTTCCTCAGGATAAGAGAAATAAACAAAAAGGACAACAAAGTAATTTTCGTTCCTTTTGCATTTTCAAGAGCAATTCCTTCTCTTCCTCCTCCAAACAGGAAGGAAGCTATTCGCAATCTAAGCCTACTTGGAGACCCAACCAGCCTTGGAACAAGGGTAAACAGTCCAAGAAGCCTGCTGCTAACTCCAAAACAGCATGAAGGGCATGCCCCCGATCCGGGACTGGATCTGGTGGGGGGCAGACTTTTTTTCTTTGTTCAGGCTTGGGTGCGAGATGTTCAGGATCCCTGGGCTATAGAAATAGTGTCCCAGGGATACAAACTGGAGTTCAAAAATGTTTCTCCTTGAGGAAGATTTCTTCTTTCAAGATTATCTGCAAACCAGATAAAAAGAGAGACGTTCTTACATTGTGTAAGAGACCTCTCCTCCCTGGGAGTGATTATTCCCGTTCCTGTACAGGAACAAAGGCAGGGTTTTTATTCAAATCTGTTTGTAGTTCCCAAGAAGGAGGGAACTTTCAGACCTATTTTAGACCTCAAGAGTCTGAACAAGTTTCTCAGAGTTCCATCTTTCTAGATGGAAACTATTTGTACCATTCTTCCATTGATCCAGGAGGGTCGATTTATGACGACAGTGGACTTAAAGGATGCATATCTACATGTTCCTATCCACAGAGATCATCACAAGTTCCTAAGGTTTGCCTTTCTGGACAGACACTTTAAGTTCGTGGCTCTTCCTTTCGGGCTGGCCACGGCACCCAGAATTTTCACAAAGATTCTGGGGTCTCTGCTGGCGGTTTTAAGACCGCTGGGCATTGCGGTGGCACCTTATCTAAACAATATTCTAATCCAGGCGCCATCTTGTCAACAAGCAAGGTCCCATACCAACATTGTACTATCCTTCCTGAGAACTCACGGGTGGAAGGTAAATCTGAAAAAGAGTTCCTTTAATCCCGAAAGCAAGGGTGACTTTCTTGGGAACTGTAATCAATTCTATATTCATGAGGATTTTTCTGACGGAGGTCAGGAAGTCAAAGATTCTAGATACCTGTCGAGCCCTTCAATCCAATCCTCGGCCGTCCGTGGCCCAGTGCATGGAAATAATCGGACTGATGGTGGCGGCAATGGACATCATCCCATTTGCTCGGTTTCACCTTAGACCTCTGCAGTTAAACATGCTCTGGCTGTGGAATGCAGACTTGTCTCCTCGAATAACTCTGGAGCAGGAAACAAGGAACTCACTTCAATGGTGGTTGTCTCTGGATCATTTATCCAAGGGAACATGCTTTCGCAGACCAACCTGGGTGATTTTGATGCCAGCCTTCTAGGGTGGGGAGCTGTCTGGGGTCCTCTAAAGGCTCAGGGAGTGTGGACTCTGGCGGAGTCTGTTCTTCCTATAAACATCCTGGAACTGAGAGCAATTTTCATTGCTCTTCTAGCCTGACCTCAGTTGGCTTTGGCCCAGTTCATCAGATTCCTGACGGACAATATAACGACAGTGGCTTACATCAATCATCAGGGAACGAGGAGTTCCTTAGCAATGACAGAGGTAGCCAAGATAATCCGGTGGGCGGAAGCCCATTCTTGCCATATGTCAGCGATCCACATCCCAGGGGTGGACAACTAGGAGGCGGATTTTCTGAGCAGGCAGACCTTTCATGCGGGAGAGTGGGAACTCCATCCGGAAGTATTCTCCAACCTGATTCTCAAATGGGGTCGGCCGGAGTTAGATCTCATGGCATCTTGTCAGAATGCCAAGCTCCCGAGATACGGGTCAAGGTCCAGGGATCCTCAGGCGGAACTGATAGATGCTCTAGCAGTTCCTTGGTCCTTCAGCCTAGCATATCTTTTTCCTTCGTTTGCTCTTCTTACTTGGGTCATTGCTCAAATCAAACAGGAGAAGGCATCAGTGATCCTCATTGCTCCGGCGTGGCCTCGCAGGATTTGGTATGCCGATCTGGTGGACATGTCATCCCTGCCACCTTGGAGACTGCCATTAAGGAAGGATCTTCTCATTCAAAGACCCTTCCTTCATCCAAATCTAATTTCTCTGAAGCTGACTGCTTGGAGATTGAACACAGAGACCTTGATTCAGGTGTGTAAGCCTGTAACTAGAAAGATTTACTATAAGATATGGCGTAAATATCTTTATTGGTGTGAATCCAAGGGCTACTCATGGAGTAGAGTTAGGATTCCCAGAATTTTGTCTTTTCTCCAAGAAGGATTGGAGAAGGGTTTATCGGCAAGTTCACTAAAGGGTCAGATCTCTGCCTTATCTATTTTGTTACACAAACGTCTGGCTGATGTCCCAGATGTTCAATCCTTTTGTCAGGTTTTGGTTAGGATCAGGCCTGTGTTCAAACCAATTACTCCTCCATGGAGTCTGAATTTAGTTCTTAAGGTTCTTCAAGGGGCTCCTTTGAGCCTATGCATTCCTTAGATATTAAGTTATCTTGGAAAGTTTTATTTCTTGTTGCTATTTCTTCAGCTTGAAGAGTGTCTGAGCTTTTGGCGTTGCAATACAATTCGCCTTACCTTATTTTGCATTCGGATAAAGTTGTTTTACGTACTAAACGGGTTTCTTCCTAAGGTTGTTTCAGACAGGAACATTAATCAGGAGATTGTTGTTCCTTCCTTGTGTCCTAATCTTTCTCAGAAGGAGAGACTAATACATAATTTGGACGTAGTCCATGCTTTGAAGTTTAACTTAGAAGCAACTAAAGACTTTCGTCAGTCATCTCTGTTTGTAATTTTTTCGGGAAAATGTAAGGGTAAGAAAGCTACGGCTACCTCTCTTTCTTTTTGGTTAAGGAGTATCATCCGATTTGCATATGAGACTGCTGGACAGCAGCCTCCTGAAAGAATTACGGCTCATTCCACTAGGGGAACCCTCATTCCACTAGGGTGGTTGCTTCCTCATGGGCATTCAAAAATGAAGCTTCTGTGGAACAGATTTGCAAGGATGCAACTTGGTCTTCTCTTCACACTTTTTGAAAATTTTACAAATTTGATACTTTTGCCTCGGCTGTTTTTGGGAGAAAGGTTCTTTAAGCAGTGGTGCCTTCTGTTTAGGTTCCCTGTCTTGTCCCTCCCTTATCATCCGTGTACTCTAGCTTTGGTATTGTTATCCCACAAGTAATGATCCGTGGACTCATCGTGTCTTTAAAAAGAAAATTTATGCTTACCTTAGCTTTTCCTTTCTCTTCCTAACTTTGGTCGAATGACTGGAGTGGGAGGGAAGGGAGGAGCTATTTAACAGCTCTGCTGTGGTGCTCTTTGCCTCCTCCTGCTGACCAGGAGGAGATATCCCACAAGTAAGGATGATGATCTGTGGACTCATCGTGTCTAAAAAGAAACAACTTTATCAGTTAACCATAAATTTTCTTTTTTATATTATATCAATTATACACTTGCTGCATTGAGCTTGTGGTTTGAAATACACATGGTCTATTGGGTAATATTGAAAAACTCACATTTTTCTTTAAATTGTAATCACAAGAATATATATTGTGAGCATATTAATTCTATAATATGTACTGAATTAATATATACTCAATTAATGCAATAAGTGAATTGAGGATCGTTTATGCACAGTATATTATAGATGTGCAGTTCCGTTTTTATTGGACCTTCGTTTGTAAAAGAAATAGTATTAGTACGCATACAAATTTACTTGTTTTGAAAAGTCTAATTTTGAAAACTGTATATAACAAAATAATCAATAAAAATGAGAGCGCAATAAAATTTAACAATGTTTAAAAACAAGGAGTTTGAAAATACGGTAATAGTAAATAAATCCTTGAGTAATTACATAAACTACTTATATCCTTATGAAATGCATTTTAAAATATTAGAGGTTTCATTCATCATTATTCGCCTGAGGAAATATTTATGTATTTAAATGCTCGTTAAAGTAAGGGTTATTCTTGCAGCGTAGCTTAACATTCTTACCTTGTCTATTCCTGTGTAACAACTGTTTGGATTCAGGTTCAGTCTGTGGTGTAAATGGAAGGTGACCTATGTAATGACGTTTCAAGATGATCGCCCATGCGCATTACTCTTGAAGTCGGACATCTTGATAACTCAGGTTATCGTACACGATTCGTGAAAGAAAAATAAGATTAGATTGGTGGGTTTGGAAATCAATAAAATTTTGGAGCTGCATAACTAGAGTATGGTAAAAATATGACACGCAAAGCTAATTACAAATATGATTAAAATATATGTATTTAAAGGTTTGTTACATTTTTTTCATCGTTTAGTGTCCCTTTAAGAATGAATGGTAGAGACTTAGATCTTCTTTTTTCCCTTCTTTTTCCTTTAAGAAATTGTTCCCGGTTTCAGACTCTCAATTAGAGTTGTGGAGGTCTGTCCCTAAGTGCTAAGCGCACTACTATCCCACTTGAGGATAGTTTGTCATGTAAAGAACCCATGGATAAGAAGCTAGAAACCCTGTTAAGGAAGATGTTTCAGCACACAGGATATTTGTTTCAGCCTGCAGCGGTGGTTGCTGCGGTGGCTGGAGCAGCTACCTATTGGTGCAACTCTCTATCGGAGATAGATCGAGGTGGAAACTCCACTCAACGAGATCCAGGAAAGAATTAAGGCCTTGAGGGTAGCTAATTCTTTTATCTGTGATGCAAACATGCAGATTATTTGTCTGGATGCCAAGACATCTGGGTTTTCTGTTCTAGCCCGTAGGGCACTCTGGCTGAAGTCTTGGTCTGCGGACATGACTTCAAAATCTAGATCACTTTCACTTCCATTTAAGGGCAAGATTCTTTTCGGTCCAGGCCTGGACTCAATCATATCCACGGTCACTGGGGGCAAAGGTGCCTTTCTACCGCAGGATAAGAAGAATAAACCTAAAGGACAGGGTCCTAATTTTTGTCCCTTTCGTTCGGATAAATCCAAAATCCAGCAGCCCTCTGCGAAGCCTGAACAGTCCAAGGGAACTTGGAAACCATCTCAATCTTGGAATAAGTCCAAGCAGAACAAGAAGCCCGCTGAAACAAAATCGGCATGAAGGGGTGGCCCCTGATCCGTCGCTGGATTGTGTTGGGGGCAGACTATCTCTTTCTGGAGGCTTGGCTGGGGGACATGCAAGATCCTTGGGTTCTGGAGGTCATCACTCAGGGTTACAGAATAGGTTTCAAATCTCATCCACCCAGGGGCAGATTCCTCTTATCAAACCTGTCTTCAAGACCAGAAAAACGAGAAGCTTTTCTAGGGTGCATGAGGATCTGTCCTTCCTGGGAGTTATTGTGCCGGTACCTCTAGCAGAGAGAGGTCTGGGATACTACTCAAACCTTTTTGTGGTCCCAAAGAAGGAGGGTACGTTTCGCCCGATTTTGGACCTAAAGTGCTTAAACAAGTTCCTATCGGTCCCATCGTTCAAGATGGGAAACAATAAGGTCTATTCTGCCCTTAGTTCAAGAGGGACAGATCATTACTACGATAGACTTGAAGGATGCTTACCTTCATGTGCCAATACACAAGGATCACTTCAAGTTCTTAAGGTTTGCTTTTTTGGATCAAAACTTCCAGTTTGTTGCTCTTCCTTTTGGTCTTGCTACTACCTCGAGTCTTTACAGAGGTTCTGGGGGCTCTGCTTGCGGTGGCAAGATCCAGAGGTATTGCAGTAGCATTCAAGAGCTCTTCTACTTCTTCGATCTCATGGATGGAAGATAAACTTAGAAAAGAGTTCTCTGGTTCCCAGTACCAAGGTGTCTTACATAAACCATCAGGGGGGAACAAGGACCTCCGTAGCAATGAGGGAAGTCTCTCAGGTTCTGGAATGGGCGGAGGCCCACAACTGCTCGCTGTCAGCTATCCACATTCCTGGTGTGGACAACTGGGAGGCGGATTTCCTCAGCAGACAATCCTTTCATCCGGGGAAATGGTCTCTCTATCCCGAGGTGTTTGCAGAGATTTGCATCAAATGGGGGACGCCGGAGATAGATCTCATAGCATCCCAACTCAATACCAAGCTACCCAGATACGGGTCACAGTCCAGAGATCCCCAGGCAGAGCTTATAGTTGCATTAGCAGTGCCTTGGAGGTTCAACCTAGTTTACATTTTCCCGCTGTTACCACTTCTCCCTTGGGTAGTGGCCAGCATCAAGCAGGAACAAGCTTCGGCTAGTCTAATTGCTCCATCGTGGCAGCGAAGGATGTGGTTTGCGGACCTGGTGGGGTTGTCCTCATCTCCTCCATGGGTTACCCTGTCGCAGAGATCTACTGAAACAGGGTCCTTTTGTTCATCACAATCTAGATTCTCTGAGGCTGACTGCGTGGAGTTTGAATGCTTAGTCATACCTAAAAGAGGTTTTTTTGAGAGGGTGATTTAATACTATCATTTAAGCTAGAAAGCCGGTCACCCGTCGCATCTATCATAAGGTGTGGAGGACCTACTTATTCTGGTGTGAAGAGTGTGGATTCCCCTGGCACAAGGTCAGGGTGTCCAGGATTCTTTCCTTTCTCCAAGATGGTTTGGAGAAGGGACTTGCCGCTAGTTCCTTATAGGGACAGATTTCAGGTCTGTGTTATTGCACAAGAGGCTTGCTGAGCTTCCTGATGTACAGTCTTTTGTTCAGGCTCTGTCTAGAATCAGGCCTGTGTTTAGACCTTCTGCTCCTTCTTGCTGATAAGGCTGTTCTTTGCACTAGGTTGGGTTTTCTCCCTAAGGTTGTGTCTGTTCGCAACATAAATCAGAAGATTGTGGTTCCTTCCTTGTGTCCTAATCCTTCTTTGAAGGAACGATTACTTCATAATTTGGATGTGGTTCGGGCCTTGAAATTCTATCTTAAGGCTACGAAGGATTTTAGACAGACTTTGTAATTGTTTGTTGTCTATTCTGGAAAGTGTAGGTTTTGCAGGCTGTGGTGCCCTCAGAATAGGGTCCGCCTCTCTTTTACCCTCTCGTTTTCATTCAGTGTCCTCTAGAGCTTGGGTATATGTTTCCCACAATTCTCAGATTGAGCCTACTGCTTTTGATGAAAGTTTTTTTTTACCCTCTCGTTTTCATTCAGTGTCCTCTAGAGCTTGGGTATATGTTTCCCACATTTCTCAGATTGAGCCTACTGCTTTTGATGAAAGTTTTTTTTTAAAAAAAAACTTAATTATTTTGTGGTTTAAAAGGGTGGGTGTAAAAAGAAGCAGAGCCCCCATCCGAAAAAGGATACGAAACAACCCGCTCCTGCGCAACTGAAAACTGTGCAGACCAAAGACACCACTATAGGCTGCAGAGCAGTGGAACATCCTTCCTGAATCCACCCTTCTGAGCAAAGAGAACCCAAGGATCCAACTCCCCCAGAGGGTTCAGAAAAACACCCGACCCTAAAATGCCTACTAGCCTACAAGGAGCAACAGTTACCCTGGAGACAACAGCAACCTCCTGCAACCTGGATAGCAAAGCTAACCGTACGCCAAATAACTGACCAACAGAACCCCACCCCTACACAAAAGGAAGGATGGACCACCAGACCCGCTTGAGAAAAGCGACCAGACCCCAGGGAAAAACCCCAGAGACCTGAGGACACAATCCCTAATGGCAAGCCCACCGGCATCAGATATAAAATAGTAAGTAATCGCAGCTGAGTACAAACTCATTGACTGCAGCTTACTAGACAGACAAGCTAGACACTATGCCATCTATGCTCAATAGCTTGCCAGCAGACAAGGTAAATAACCGCAGCTGCCCACAGCAAAACTTCCCCTTACTAGACAGCAAAGCTAGTCCAAGAGAGACAAGAGTCCCTGAGAAAAACGCGAGACAGGGAGCACATGTCCCCAGGACACCCAACCAATCTACAAAAGAGTGTACAGGCTCAGAACGCCCAAAGAGTTGAGTGACCAGCGAAAATCCTAGGACTGAAAAGAATACAGACCACCAATACTGAGAGCAACCCCTCGAGCCCCCTTAACACAATCAGCAAGGCGACTAACAAGCCCAACCCATGCGCTATGACAAAGTCTGCAGAAGACAGAAACCAAGGGGAAAAGGAGGTCAAACTGAGCTATCGCTAGTCCTAGACACGAAAGCGGAGCAGGAGAAGGGAACCCCTTAACAAAAAGGCCCAAAGCCCATCCTCCACAAAGAAATTAAAACGAAAATACCCCAGACTCCCTAAAAGGGACACAATAGGACCCATCCTGACCCAACCCCAAATCCCAGGGGCAAACAGATAGGATAAAGAGCTAGAACCCTAGACTCTTCCCCAAGATTCCCGACAGAATCATAAGGAGGAAACCAGACTTCCGTAAGTCAGCGCCCAAAGCAATGCCCCAAGCCGACCAGCTAAAGGCTATCTCGACGAGGCAAAAGAACCTCGAATCAAAATCCAAGAAGGACACAAGAGATGCTGCGGGTATTTTTCGCAGTACGAGTCAGTTAGGGGAAAAAACCCTAATCAGTAGGGCACAGGACTCCAAGAACAGAGTCCACCAAGGGCCCAAACCCTCAAAGGGCGATAAAGACGCCCAGGCCACCAGTGACACCACTGGACAAGTCAATCCAAAATCCCATCAGAGCCTAAAAAGCTCCCAAGAGCAGAGGTAGAGGACTTTGACCACCTCCACATGACAGCCTAAACTACACGATGGCAAAAACTCTAGGAGAACCATCAACAGTAGCTCAAATGGGCAGAACTGCTTCACACGGTAAGGATCACACCCCTCAGATCAGGGATGCAAAAGGACGCAGCGGGATACCACCGTTCCCAACGTCGGGTGCGGACTGACCCAGGCCAGCCCAAGCGTTTCCTACATCCAGACCCAAAGGTCCAGAAAAATAGTTTAAACTTTTTATTTATTTATTCTTTTCTTTATAGAAAAACAAATAACTGAACAAGAGAAATCAGCAGGTCTCGCCGGGCTAGCCAGACGTAACATGTGTCACTAACAAGTAACAGGTCACCGGAAGAAGTCCGGGAACAACTTCCATAGAAGAACATAAATCAAGCAATCCCAGAATTCCTCTAGGGAAAAAATAATCCGGACTGGATAAAAGAAAAACAAGGGCACCCGCAGGCATCCGCCCAGAAGGAACTATGCCTCCGCCGGAAACCTTAACCTCCAGAAAAAAAAACTGGGAAAGTTCACAGTAGAACAACCGAGGAAACATCCCCACTAGCCTATCTCAAAGAACCTTGCGAGAACTGAGAAGTCCTCAGACCATAAAGGAAAGGATCCCCCAATAAGTAAAAAACCCGTCTTAATAGGACACGCAGCCTATAATGGAAAAAACAACAAGGGGGAACAAACACCCCCGGGGGAAAAATTATAATGCCGTTCACGGTCTGAACACCCGGAATAGGCAGGCAGGCACATAACTGCAAGGAAACTTTAGGGTCCTGTAAGCGAATCAACGCCATTAAAATATTAAATCGCAAATGTGCCACCAACTCCGGAGGAAACAATCCACCCTGTGCGGAGGGGACATCGACACCGGGGACCTCAAAAGTAAAAGGAGTATGCGATTGGGAAGTTGTCTCCTGAGGGCAGAGCCCCCAGAGGCAGATGGCTCAGAAGGCCCAGGGTCCCCCGAACCCGGCGAACTATCCAGGCACGAGAGACAAGATTGGCAGACTTGCAGTAACAGGGCCAAATTACGGTCCTCATCCGAGGACGACTCAGAATTACAATCCTCATCCGAGGACGACTCGGAAACGGATATAAAAATAGTCCCAGCATTGGAATCCTGCATGGCTTAAGACTGCACAAAATAAATAGAGATTTGAAAAAAAAAAACAGAATTTATGCTTACCTGATAAATTACTTTCTCTTACGGTGTATCCAGTCCACGGATTCATCCTTACTTGTGGGATATTCTCATTCCCTACAGGAAGTGGCAAAGAGAGCACACAGCAGAGCTGTCCATATAGCTCCCCCTCAGGCTCCGCCCCCCCCAGTCATTCGACCGACGGTTAGGAGAAAAAGGAGAAATCATAGGGTGCAGTGGTGACTGTAGTTTTACAAAGATAAATTTGAACCTCACTTAATTGCCAGGGCGGGCCGTGGACTGGATACACCGTAAGAGAAAGTAATTTATCAGGTAAGCATAAATTCTGTTTTCTCTTACTTGGTGTATCCAGTCCACGGATTCTTCCTTACTTGTGGGATACGAATACCAAAGCTTTAGGACACGGATGAAGGGAAGGAACAAGTCAGGTAACCTAAACGGAAGGCACCACTGCTTGCAAAACCTTTCTCCCAAAAATAGCCTCCGAAGAAGCAAAAGTATCGAATTTGTAAAAATTTGGCAAAAGTATGCAGTGAAGACCAAGTTGCTGCCTTACAAATCTGTTCAACAGAAGCCTCATTCTTGAAAGCCCATGTGGAAGCCACAGCTCTGGTGGAATGAGCTGTAATTCGTTCAGGAGACTGCTGACCAGCAGTCTCATATGCCAATCGGATGATGCTTTTCAGCCAGAAGGAAAGAGAGGTAGCAGTCGCTTTTTGACCTCTCCTCTTACCAGAATAGACAACAAACAAGGATGATGTTTGTCTGAAATCCTTAGTTGCTTTCAAATAGAATTTTAAAGCACGAAACACATCGAGATTGTGTAATAGTCCTTCCTTCTTAGAAACTGGATTAGGACACAGAGAAGGAACAATGATTTCCTGGTTAATATTCTTATTAGAAACCACTTTTGGAAGGAAACCAGGTTTGGTACGCAAAACAACCTTATCTGCATGGAACACCAGATAGGATGAATTACACTGCAAAGCAGACAATTCTGAAACTCTTCGAGCAGAAGAAATAGCTACCAAAATCAAAACTATCCAAGATAATAACTTAATATCTATGGAATGTAAAGGTTCAAACGGAACCCCTTGAAGAGCTGAAAGAACTAAATTTAGACTCCATGGAGGAGCCACAGGTTTATAGACAGGCTTGATTCTAACTAAAGCCTGTGCAAACGCCTGAACGTCTGGTACTGCTGCCAGACGCTTGTGTAAAAGGATAGACAGAGCAGATATCTGTCCCTTTAAGGAACTAGCTGACAATCCTTTCTCCAATCCTTCTTGGAGAAAAGACAATATCCTTGGAATCCTAATCTTACTCCACGAGTAACCCTTGGATTCACACCAACAAAGATATTTCCGCCATATCTTATGGTAAATTTCCTGGTGACATGCTTTCTGGCCTGGATCAGAGGATCGATAACTGATTCAGAGAACCCACGCTTAGCTAGAATTAAGCGTTCAATCTCCAAGCAGTCAGTTGCAGAGAAACTAGATTTGGATGCTTGAATGGACCCTGTATTAGAAGATCCTGCCTCGATGGAAGCTTCCATGGTGGAACAGATGACATGTCCACTAGGTCTGCATACCAAGTCCTGCGTGGCTACGCAGGCGCTATCAGAATTACCGAAGCCTTCTCCTGTTTGATTCTGGCTACTAGCCGAGGGAGAAGAGGAAACGGTGGAAAGACATAAGCTAGACTGAAGGACCAAGGCGCTACTAGAGCATCTATCAATGCCGCCTTGGGGTCCCTGGATCCGTAAAGAGGAAGTTTGGTGTTCTTACGGGACGCCATCAGATCCAATTCTGGAATGCCCCATAGCTGGGTCAGCTGAGCAAAAACCTTCGGGTGGAGTTCCCACTCCCCGGGTGAAAAGTCTGCTGACTCAGAAAATCCGCCTCCCAGTTGTCTACTCCTGGGATGTGAATTGCAGATAGGTGGCAGGAGTGATCCTCCGCCCATTTGATGATCTTGGTTACTTCCTTCATCGCTAGGGAACTCTTTGTTCCTCCCTGATGATTGATGTACGCTACAGTCGTGATGTTGTCCGACTGAAATCTGATGAATTTGGCCTCCGCTAGTTGAGGCCATGCCTGGAGAGTGTTGAATATCGCTCTCAGTTCCAAAATGTTTATCGGGAGAAGAGATTCTTCCCGAGACCATAGGCCCTGAGCTTTCAGGGAGTTCCAGACCGCACCCCAGCCTAACAGACTGGCAGCGGTCGTGACAATGATCCACTCCGGTCTGCGGAAGCACATTCCCTGAGACAGGTGATCCTGAGACAACCACCAGAGAAAAGAATCTGTTTTTCTGGTCCAGACAAATCTGCATAATCCCCATTCCACTGTTTGAGCATGCACAGTTGCAGTGGCCTGAGCTGAATTCAGGCAAAAGGGACAACGTCCATTGCTGCAACCATTAATCCGAATTTCTCCATGCACTGAGCTACAGAAGGCCGAGGAATGGAATGAAGAACTCGGCAAGTAGTTAAAAGCTTTAACTTTCTGACCTCTGTCAGAAATATTTTCATTTCTACCGAGTCTATTAGTGTTCCCAGGAAGGGAACCCCTGTGAGCAGGGACAGAGAACTTTTTTCGACGTTCACCTTCCACCCGTGAGACCAGAACAATGTCCGTATGAGCCTTGGCTCTGTGAAAGGACGATGCCTGTATTAAGATGTCGTCTAGGTAAGGTGCTACTGCAATGCCCCGCGGTCTTAGTACCGCTAGAAGGGATCCTAGCACCTTTGTGAAAATTCTGGGAGCGGTGGCCAACCCGAAAGGAAGGGCCACGAACTGGTAATGCGTGTCCAGAAAGGCGATCCTTAGGAACTGATGATGATCTTTGTGGATAGGAATATGTAGGTACGCATCCTTTAGATCCACGGTAGTCATATATTGACCTTCCTGGATCATAGGTAAGATTGTCCGAATGGTTTCCATTTTGAATGATGGAACTCTGAGGAATTTGTTTAGAATTTTTAGATCCAGGATTGGCCTGAAAGTTCCTTCCTTTTTGGGAACTACAAACAGGTTTGAGTAAAAACCCAGTCCTTGTTCTGCAATTGGAACTGGGTGTATCACTCCCATCTTTAGTAGATCTTCTACACAGCGTAAGAACGCCTTTTTCTTTGTCTGGTCTGAAGACAAACGAGAAATGTGGAACCTTCCCCTTGGAGGAGAGTCCTTGAATTCTAGAAGATACCCTTGAGCAACAATTTCTAATGCCCAGGGATCTGGAACATCTCTTGCCCAAGCCTGAGCAAAGAGAGAAAGTCTGCCCCCTACTAGATCCGGTCACGGATCGGGGGCTACCCCTTCATGCTGTCTTGGTAGCAGCCGCAGGCTTCTTGGCCTGTTTACCCTTGTTCCAGCCCTGCAAGGGTTTCCAGGTTGCTTTGGGCTGTTAAGCGTTACCCTCTTGCTTTGCGGTTGCAGAGGTTGAAGCAGGTCCGCTCCTGAAGTTGCAAAAAGAGCGAAAATTAGCCTTGTTTTTGTCCTTAAACGGTCTATCTTGCGGAAGGGCATAGCCCTTTCCCCCAGTGATATCCGCAATAATTTCTTTCAACTCGGGTCCGAAAAGGGTCTTTCCCTTGAAAGGAATATTTAGTAATTTTGTTTTGGACGACACGTCAGCCGACCATGATTTGAGCCAAAGCGCTCTTCGTGCCATAATGGCAAAACCAGAATTTTTCGCCGCTAACTTAGCTAGTTGTAAAGCGGCATCTGTAATAAAATAATTAGTCAGCTTTAGAGCATGAATTCTATCCATGACTTCGTCATATGAAGTCTCCCTCTGGAGCGACTCCTCCAGCGCCTCAAACCAAAAAGCCGCTGCAGTAGTTACAGGAATAATGCAGGCAATCGGTTGAAGAAGGAAACCTTGCTGAACAAATATTTTCTTTAGTAAACCTTCTAATTTTTTATCCATAGGATCTTTGAAAGCACAACTGTCTTCTATTGGTATGGTTGTGCGCTTGGCTAGTGTTGAAACTGCTCCCTCTACCTTAGGGACCGTCTGCCATGCGTCCCGCCTGGGGTCAGTTATGGGGAACATTTTCTTAAAGATAGGGGGGGGAACAAAAGGTACACCTGGTCTCTCCCACTCCCTAGTCACAATATCCGCCACCCTCTTCGGGATCGGAAACGCATCAGTGTATACAGGGACTTCTAGAAACTTGTCCATTTTACACAATTTTTCTGGGACCACCATGGGGTCGCAATCATCCAGCGTAGCTAAAACCTCCTTAAGCAGTACGCAGAGGTGTTCCAGCTTAAATTTAAACGCTAAGGAATCTGATTCTGCCCGCTGAGAAACCCTTCCTGTGTCAGAAATTTCTCCCTCGGACAGCACATCCCTCACTGCCACTTCAGAGCGTTGTGAGGGTACAACGGATAAATCATCTAAAGCTTCTTATTGCTAATCCTCTGTTCTTAAAACTGAGCTATCACGCTTTTTAGGAAAAACTGGCAGTTTGGATAGAAATGCCGCAAGGGAATTATCCATGACTGCTGCTAATTGTTGTAATGTAATAGGGCCCAATGCGCTAGAGGTACTAGGCATCGCTTGTGCAGGCGTAACTGGTGTCGACACATGGGGAGAGGAAGGAGGACTATCCTCATTACCTTCCGTCAAAGAATCATCTTGGGCTACATTTTTAAGTGTAACTGCATGGTCTTTAAAATGTTTAGATACCTTAGCACACTTTAAACACAAATGTAAAGGGGGTACCGCCATGGCTATTAAAAACATAGAACAAGGCCTATCTGTAGGCTCAGACATGTTAAACAGACTTAGACAGCACTCAAATACAGTAAAATACAATTTCTTTCATGTAATTAGCAAGAGTCCATGAGCTAGTGACGTATGGGATATACATTCCTACCAGGAGGGGCAAAGTTTCCCAAACCTCAAAATGCCTATAAATACACCCCTCACCACACCCACAAATCAGTTTTACAAACTTTGCCTCCTATGGAGGTGGTGAAGTAAGTTTGTGCTAGATTCTACGTTGATATGCGCTCCGCAGCAGGTTGGAGCCCGGTTTTCCTCTCAGCGTGCAGTGAATGTCAGAGGGATGTGAGGAGAGTATTGCCTATTTGAATGCAATGATCTCCTTCTACGGGGTCTATTTCATAGGTTCTCTGTTATCGGTCGTAGAGATCCATCTCTTACCTCCCTTTTCAGATCGACGATATACTCTTATATATATACCATTACCTCTGCTGATTTTCGTTTCAGTACTGGTTTGGCTTTCTACAACATGTAGATGAGTGTCCTGGGGTAAGTAAGTCTTATTTTCTGTGACACTCTAAGCTATGGTTGGGCACTTTTTTAATAAAGTTCTAAATATATGTATTCAAACATTTATTTGCCTTGACTCAGGATGTTCAACATTCCTTATTTTCAGACAGTCAGTTTCATATTTGGGATAATGCATTTGAATCAATCATTTTTTCTTACCTTAAAAAATTTTGACTTTTTCCCTCTGGGCTGTTAGGCTCGCGGGGGCTGAAAATGCTTCATTTTATTGCGTCATTCTTGGCGCGGACTTTTTTGCTGCAAAATTTTTTTCTGTTTCCGGCGTCATACGTGTCGCCGGAAGTTGCGTCATTTTTTGACTTTTTTTGCGTCAAAAGTGTCGGCGTTCTGGATGTGGCGTCATTTTTGGCGCCAAATAATGTGGGCGTCTTATTTGGTGCTAAAAAAATATGGGCGTCACTTTTGTCTCCACATTATTTAAGTCTCATTATTTATTGCTTCTGGTTGCTAGAAGCTTGTTCACTGGCATTTTTCCCCATTCCTGAAACTGTCATTTAAGGAATTTGATCTATTTTGCTTTATATGTTGTTTTTTCTATTACATATTGCAAGATGTCCCACGTTGCAACTGAGTCAGAAGATACTTCAGGAAAATCGCTGCCTGGTGCTGGAGCTACCAAAGCTAAGTGTATCTGCTGTAAACTTTTGGTATCTGTTCCTCCAGCTGTTGTTTGTATTGAATGTCATGACAAACTTGTTAATGCAGATAAAATTTCCTTTAGTAAAGTTCCATTACCTGTTGCTGTTCCGTCAACATCTAATACTCAGAGTGTTCCTGATAACATAAGAGATTTTGTTTCTGAATCCATTAAGAAGGCTTTGTCTGTTATTCCTCCTTCTAGTAAACATAAAAAATCTTTTAAAACTTCTCATTGTTCAGATGAATTTTTAAATGAACATCATCATTCTGATTCTGATGACTCTTCTGGTTCAGAGGATTCTGTCTCAGAGGTTGATGCTGATAAATCTTCATATTTATTTAAAATGGAATTTATTCGTTCTTTACTTAAAGAAGTTCTAATTGCTTTAGAAATTGAGGATTCTGGTCCTCTTGATACTAAATCTAAACGTTTAGATAAGGTTTTTAAATCTCCTGTAGTTATTCCAGAAGTTTTTCCTGTTCCTGGTGCTATTTCTGAAGTAATTTCCAGGGAATGGAATAATTTGGGTAATTCATTTACTCCTTTTAAACGTTTTAAGCAATTATATCCTGTGCCATCTGACAGATTAGAGTTCTGGGACAAAATCCCTAAGGTTGATGGGGCTGTCTCTACTCTTGCTAAGCGTACTACGATTCCTACGGCAGATGGTACTTCCTTTAAGGATCCTTTAGATAGGAAAATTGAATCCTTTCTAAGAAAAGCCTATTTGTGTTCAGGTAATCTTCTTAGACCTGCTATATCTTTGGCGGATGTTGCTGCAGCTTCAACTTTTTGGTTGGAAGCTTTAGCGCAACAAGTAACAGATCATAATTCTCATAGCATTATTATTCTTCTTCAACATGCTAATAATTTTATTTGTGATGCCATCTTTGATATCATTAGGGTTGATGTCAGGTATATGTCTCTAGCTATTTTAGCTAGAAGAGCTTTATGGCTTAAAACTTGGAATGCTGATATGTCTTCTAAGTCTACTCTGCTTTCCCTTTCTTTCCAGGGTAATAAATTATTTGGTTCTCAGTTGGATTCTATTATTTCAACTGTTACTGGAGGGAAAGGAACTTTTTTACCACAGGATAAAAAATCTAAAGGTAAATTCAGGTCTAATAATCGTTTTCGTTCCTTTCGTCACAACAAGGAACAGAAACCTGATCCTTCATCCTCAGGAGCGGTATCAGTTTGGAAACCATCTCCAGTTTGGAATAAATCCAAGCCTTCTAGAAGATCAAAGCCAGCTTCTAAGTCCACATGAAGGTGCGGCCCTCATTCCAGCTCAGCTGGTAGGGGGCAGATTACGTTTTTTCAAAGAAATTTGGATCAAATCCGTTCACAATCTTTGGATTCAGAACATTGTTTCAGAAGGGTACAGAATTGGCTTCAAAATAAGACCTCCTGCAAAGAGATTTTTTCTTTCCCGTGTCCCAGTAAATCCAGCGAAGGCTCAAGCATTTCTGAAATGTGTTTCAGATCTAGAGTTGGCTGGAGTAATTATGCCAGTTCTAGTTCTGGAACGGGGGCTGGGGTTTTATTCAAATCTCTTCATTGTACCAAAGAAGGAGAATTCCTTCAGACCAGTTGTGGATCTAAAGATATTGAATCGTTATGTAAGGATACCAACATTCAAAATGGTAACTGTAAGGACTATCCTGCCTTTTGTTCAGCAAGGGCATTATATGTCTACAATAGATTTACAGGATGCATATCTGCATATTCCGATTCATCCAGATCACTTTCAGTTTCTGAGATTCTCTTTCCTAGACAAGCATTACCAGTTTGTGGCTCTACCGTTTGGTCTAGCAACAGCTCCAAGAATTTTTACAAAGGTTCTCTGTGCCCTTCTGTCTGTAATCAGAGAACAGGGTATTGTGGTATTTCCTTATTTGGACGATATCTTGGTACTTGCTCAGTCTTTACATTTAGCAGAATCTCATACGAATCGACTTGTGTTGTTTCTTCAAGATCATGGTTGGAGGATCAATTTACTAAAAAGTTCATTGATTCCTCAGACAAAGGTAACCTTTTTGGGTTTCCAGATAGATTCAGTGTCCATGACTCTATCTTTGACAGACAAGAGACGTCTAAAATTGATATCAGCTTGTCGAAACCTTCATTCACAATCATTCCCTTCGGTAGCCTTATGCATGGAAATTCTAGGTCTTATGACTGCTGCATCGGACGCGATCCCCTTTGCTCGTTTTCACATGCGACCTCTTCAGCTCTGTATGCTGAACCAATGGTGCAGGGATTACACAAAGATATCTCAATTAATATCTTTAAAACCGATTGTACGACTCTGACGTGGTGGACAGATCACCATCGTTTAGTTCAGGGGGCTTCTTTTGTTCTTCCGACCTGGACTGTAATTTCAACAGATGCAAGTCTTACAGGTTGGGGAGCTGTGTGGGGGTCTCTGACGGCACAAGGGGTTTGGGAATCTCAGGAGGTGAGATTACCGATCAATATTTTGGAACTCCGTGCAATTTTCAGAGCTCTTCAGTCTTGGCCTCTTCTGAAGAGAGAATCGTTCATTTGTTTTCAGACAGACAATGTCACAACTGTAGCATACATCAATCATCAAGGAGGGACTCACAGTCCTCTAGCTATGAAAGAAGTATCTCGAATTCTGGTTTGGGCGGAATCCAGCTCCTTTCTAGTTTCTGCGGTTCATATCCCAGGTATAGACAATTGGGAAGCGGATTATCTCAGTCGCCAAACGTTGCATCCGGGCGATTGGTCTCTTCACCCAGAGGTATTTCTTCAGATTGTTCAAATGTGGGGGCTTCCAGAAATAGATCTGATGGCCTCTCATCTAAACAAGAAACTTCCCAGGTATCTGTCCAGATCCAGGGATCCTCAAGCGGAAGCAGTGGATGCATTGTCACTTCCTTGGAAGTATCATCCTGCCTATATCTTTCCGCCTCTAGTTCTTCTTCCAAGAGTGATCTCCAAAATTCTGAAGGAATGCTCGTTTGTCCTGCTGGTAGCTCCAGCATGGCCTCACAGGTTTTGGTATGCGGATCTTGTCCGGATGGCTTCTTGCCAACCGTGGACTCTTCCGTTAAGACCAGACCTTCTGTCTCAAGGTCCTTTTATCCATCAGGATCTCAAATCCTTAAATTTAAAGGTATGGAGATTGAACGCTTGATTCTTAGTCAAAGAGGTTTCTCTGACTCTGTGATTAATACTATGTTACAGGCTCGTAAATCTGTATCTAGGGAGATATATTATAGAGTCTGGAAGACTTATATTTCTTGGTGTCTTTTTCATCATTTTTCCTGGCATTCTTTTAGAATTCCAAGAATTTTACAGTTTCTTCAGGATGGTTTGGATAAAGGTTTGTCTGCAAGTTCCTTGAAAGGACAAATCTCTGCTCTTTCTGTTCTTTTTCACAGAAAGATTGCTAATCTTCCTGATATTCATTGTTTTGTACAAGCTTTGGTGCATATAAAACCTGTTATTAAGTCAATTTCTCCTCCTTGGAGTTTGAATTTGGTTCTAGGGGCTCTTCAAGCTCCTCCGTTTGAACCTATGCATTCATTGGACATTAAATTACTTTCTTGGAAAGTTTTGTTCCTTTTGGCCATCTCTTCTGCCAGAAGAGTTTCTGAATTATCTGCTCTTTCTTGTGAGTCTCCTTTTTTGATTTTTCATCAGGATAAGGCGGTTTTGCGAACTTCTTTTGAATTTTTACCTAAGGTTGTGAATTCCAACAACATTAGTAGAGAGATTGTGGTTCCTTCATTATGTCCTACTCCTAAGAATTCTAAGGAGAAATCATTGCATTCTTTGGATGTGGTTAGAGCTTTGAAATATTATGTTAAAGCTACTAAGACTTTCCGAAAGACTTCTAGTCTATTTGTTATCTTTTCCGGTTCTAGGAAAGGTCAGAAGGCCTCTGCCATTTCTTTGGCATCTTGGTTGAAATCTTTAATTCATCATGCTTATGTCGAGTCGGGTAAAACTCCGCCTCAAATGATTACAGCTCATTCTACTAGGTCAGTTTCTACTTCCTGGGCGTTTAGGAATGAAGCTTCGGTTGATCAGATTTGCAAAGCAGCAACTTGGTCCTCTTTGCATACTTTTACTAAATTCTACCGTTTTGATGTGTTTTCTTCTTCTGAAGCAGTTTTTGGTAGAAAAGTACTTCAGGCAGCTGTTTCAGTTTGAATCTTCTGCTTATGTTTTCATTTAAACTTTATTTTGGGTGTGGATTATTTTCAGCAGGAATTGGCTGTCTTTATTTTATCCCTCCCTCTCTAGTGACTCTTGCGTGGAAAGATCCACATCTTGGGTAGTCATTATCCCATACGTCACTAGCTCATGGACTCTTGCTAATTACATGAAAGAAAACATAATTTATGTAAGAACTTACCTGATAAATTCATTTCTTTCATATTAGCAAGAGTCCATGAGGCCCACCCCTTTTTTTGTGGTGGTTATGATTTTTTTTGTATAAAGCACAATTATTTCCAATTCCTTATTTTTTATGCTTTCACACTTTTTTCTTATCACCCCACTTCTTGGCTATTCGTTAAACTGATTTGTGGGTGTGGTGAGGGGTGTATTTATAGGCATTTTGAGGTTTGGGAAACTTTGCCCCTCCTGGTAGGAATGTATATCCCATACGTCACTAGCTCATGGACTCTTGCTAATATGAAAGAAATTAATTTATCAGGTAAGTTCTTACATAAATTATGTTTTTTGAAAAAATGGTACTGTGCCTTTTAAATAATAAAAAGCGTACTTTTTCTTTTACTAAACCTCAAAAAAAACATCCAATCTTTATGAAATTTTAACCATATGATCCTAATGCTTTGAAATGATTGCACAGTAAATTTCAAGTCAATTAACCCCTTAATGCCCAAACCGGAGCAAATTAAAGCTGGCAACCGGTTAGCAAACTACAGCACCATGCCACAGCCTTCTGCTGTGGCCCTACCTTCCTTGGGCATTAGTTTTGATCGAAAATAAGACTCTCTGAAGTCCTCAAGTAATCTTTGGACTCTTCACGTGAAGCTGCATGAAGCTGTCTGCCAAATCAACTGCGCAACTGAGGCGCGAATTTTAGGCCCCCTCCCTCTTCACTCTGGAGTTGTGGCGCCTTCCCAAGCCAGAATAGGTGTCTAAATATATGCCATGCGGAATAAACCCCAAAAAAGCGTTCCAAATGTAATGCAAACTTGTACAAATATCAGATTTTTGTAATAAAATAATCGATTGCCCCTTAACAGTGTCCACCAGTGTTTTGAGCCCTTTTAACTAGGCCTTCCTTCTATACTAAGTCTCAGAATATGGCTTACCTTTCCCACATAGGGATTCTTGTCAGTCTTCTAGCATTACTAAGTCTTGACTAGAAAAAAGTGACTGAACATACCTTATAGCAGTTAAGCCTGCAAACTGTTCCCCCAACTGAAGTTTTCTGGTACTCAACAGTCCTGTGTGGGAACAGCAATGGATTTTAGTTACAACATGCTAAAATCGTTTTCCTCTCAGCAGAAATCTTCATCACTTTCTGCCACAGAGTAAATAGTATAAACCGGCACTATTTTAAAATAACAAACTCTTGATTGAAGAAATAAAAACTACAAATCTAACACCACATTCACTTTACCCTCCCGTGGAGATGCTACTTGTTAGAGCGGCAAAGAGAATGACTGGGGGGGCGGAGCCTGAGGGGGAGCTATATGGACAGCTCTGCTGTGTGCTCTCTTTGCAACTTCCTGTAGGGAATGAGAATATCCCACAAGTAAGGATGAATCCGTGGACTGGATACACCAAGTAAGAGAAAAAAAGACTGGCACCTGACACTGACTGGGGGCTCTCACCACCTCCTATGACCAGACCTCTGTCGCCACTCAGTCAGGAATGCGGAAGGGGAAGAAGACCCACCCAAGCGTAAAAATGCGGCCGTCACCAGATGCCACACGAAATCTCAAAAAGCGCGCCACTAAAGGGTGGCAAAACTAGGCCCACAGAAAAAGTTAAGCAAGTCTGAATAAAATAGGCACAACCCGAAGGTACAGTTCTAGATCGTGTAAACCACAACCGAAGAACAAGCTAATATGTGCCACATAGGCATATGAATCGGCAGCAGAGCCCCTATGCACATACAAAAGCAGGTTAAATCACATAAGAAACATGATAAACAGAAACCCTTCCCCGTTCACTCATTCCACCTAAGGAGGAATTATCTCATGATTCCCAGATCAGAAGGTGCCTCAGCGAGGTCCATACTTAACTGTTATAATAATCACATTACAGATAACAGAATAATATGAAACAATCTTACCAGAATCTATGCTGTGGAAAAGGAACACTGCACTTCAAGTGTGACGAATAGTAGCATCGCCTCCGTCATGGACTTGAGAGAAAACAGCATGTAGCGAAGCGAAGTTCGGCAACGCCAAGTGCTGAAGAGGAGCTGTGAATGCGAGTCGGGATGGTGTTGCAGGGGAAACTCCCACCGCATCTCCGGACTCTCACTTTCGCTCAGGCCCTCCACGAGACTTTGACAGGACTACTTAAAACTCCCGTCCCATGTCAAAGGGTAGTACCCTCCATAAGAAACATAAAAAAACAAATAAAAGTAAAATAATGTTAAAAGAAAACTTCTGACACATCTCTGCCAACCTCCTGGGATGAAAGGCAAAGAATGACTGGGGGATAGGGGAAGTGGGAGGAGTATTTATGCCTTTGGCTGGTGGGTCTTTGCTTCCTCCTGGTGGCCAGGTTCTTATTTCCCATAAGTAATGAATGCGGCTGTGGACTCTTTCCCATTAGGAAGAAAAGCACAATTATATTTCCAGTTCCTCTTTTTGTATGCTTTTTTACTCCTTTTGTTATCACCTCACTACTTGGCTATTCGTTAAACTGAATTGTGGGTGTGGTGGGAGGTGTATTTTTATAGGCATTTTGAGGTTTGGGAAACTTTGCCCCCTCCCGGTAGGAATGTATGTCCCATACGTCACAAGCTCATGGACTCTTGCCAATATGAAAGAAATTAATTTATCAGGTACGTTCTTACATAAATTGTTATTTTGTTTCAATATTGTCCCAAAAATTATGAATATAGAAAGATTTCTTGGATAATGCAGATTGTTTTGTAAGTTTTCCAGATTTATTGCAACACATCTTTTAATAAAATACAGTTAAAGATATGAACTGGCAATGAACAAAGTAATACAAATGTAAATTTAGCATAAAAAGTCTAACTGGGAACATCGTAAAGTAATAACAAAATATCTGGTTACAGTGTTAGAAAAACAATCTCACAGATCTGTCACTTGGAGGTTTAATGATCTCAGATCTCGCAGTGCTTTAACCCTCTTCATGCAAATGGTACCACATCTGTGTTGTTTAGAGATAGACGAGGATAAGGATAGTTTTCTCAGTGGAGGAGACTGGTCCTTAGACAGATTATCACTGACATCATGGTCTTCCTCGGTTATTTCTCTTGTCTTTGCCTCTTCTACCAGTTCAGGACTTGACATTGCCATGACAATATTGTGAGTATCATCTGGCTGGTTAATTTGGAAAACAGATTCCAAGAAATCTTCATGATCTTTTATGTAATCACATTCATCAGAATCAGAAGAGAAGCCGTCAAACCAGAGCATTTTTTCACATTCTAAAATATTATTGTTGTTGAAACATGGGTCCCAATTCACCTTCATCTCATTATCAACGTCTTTCTTCTCATCATATAAGACACCTCCCATTGGAGAATCAATACTCATTTTACAATCTTCTGAAAGACTCTGAGTATCATCCTGGATCGGTAGACAAACCATTGACAGACTTAATGGCTTCTTGAAGTACGGCATCAGGGATTCATCACTAAACCTCCCCTCTGTGCTCTGATCATCTGGGTCTGAATGTTTCTCGGTCTGGGAGCAGTTTGTGCAGGTGGAACACATTTTATTACCTGTATGACACAGAAATGTGATTGTCACTGACTTTTTACCAGCTCCAGATCTCAATTGTTAAAAAAACAATAACTAGATCTCCACAACATATCAGAAAAAAAATCACAAGAATAATGTGTGAGAAATCACACACAATAAAGGGGTGCCAAAGAGGCAAAATCAGATGAAAAGTAAACATTATAAATATTAAAGGGACAGTCTACACCAGAATTGTTATTGTTTTAAAAGATAGATAATCCCTTTATTACCCATTTCCCAGTTTTGCATAACCAACACAGTTATAATAATATACTTTTAACCTCTGTGATTATCTTGTATCTAAGCCTCTGCAAACTGCCTCTTTTTTCAGTTCTTTTGACAGACTTGCAGTCTAGCCAATCAGTGCCTGCTCCCAGATTACTTCACGTGCACGAGCACAGTGTTATCTATATGAAATATGTGAACTAACACCCTCTAGTGGTGAAAAACTGTTAAAATGCAATCTGAAAGAGGTGGGCTTCAAGGTCTAAGAAATTAGCATATGAACCTCCTAGGTTAAGCTTTCAACTAAGAATACCAAGAGAACAAAGCAAAATTGGTGATAAAAGTAAATTGGAGAATTGTTTAAAATTACATGCTCTATCTGAATCATGAAAATTTATTTTGGCCTAGACTGTCCCTTTAAATATATTAATAGTAACAATAATAAAGCGTGTATATATATATATATATATATATATATACACGACTGATGTACACGTATGTGTATGGGTATAAATAGTAAGGTCCAAGCCCAATAGTGTGTGTATATACAATTAGTGGAATGCAAAAAAACAAACCAATAAGTTTAACAGTCTCCAAAACAAGTCTCATGAGAGACTAACAGTCATAAAAAAGATGGTTAGCAGTATGGTCTCAAAAGGAAAAAACTCTCAAAGGGAGCTCTTCTGAGTGCTGGCAAGACACTGAAAATTCTGTAATGCAAAAAGAGATGGCGCCTCATCGGTTTGATAGAATACACAAATGGCAGAGAAAAGGTGCGAGTGCATACTCACATACAATAAAGCAGATTAAAGCCCTGAGCGGTGAGTAAGGAGTCTTCTACAGTGTGCCTGAGACCTTATGTGTGAGGGATAAAGCAGGGCATCACAAACCCAGGACGCTGTCCTCCCTAACCCTTTGGGAATCTACCCCAGGCAAAAAATCTGAAGACGCTGTTCCAGCACCGGAGGCGAGTCTGGGATCCGGCCTGCCCTAACAGCACTTTGATGTGCTTCATCATGAGTAGTGTTCTGCACTCGCACATGTTCTCTGCCATTTGTGTAGTCTGGCACCTTCTCTTCTCTTTTTCCATTACATATCAGAAAAAATACTCAATGAGTATGTTAGCAGTAGCACAATAAGCCATTCATGGGATTAGAGAGAAACAGTAGCAGTATAGCAGTTAGCTAACAAGTTCATTTTTAAATTGCTTTGAAAGGGTTGCATTTTAAAAAAACAAACATTTTTTTTGTTTCCTGTGTGGGTAATTAGGGGTTATTTTCACCTGTGTGGGCACAGCAAGCCTATAAATTTAGCACAGTAACTCTGTGAGCTTGCTCTGAGTGGGTCTGCTGTATTGATTATCTTTTAAAGTAAGATTGTCTGTTTAAGTATAGCACTTAGCTAACCAAGGGCTAGATTACGAGTTGTGCGTTATGAGTGAAAAAGCAGCGTTAAGGCTCTTTTTCACTACCGCTGCTATTACGAGTCTTGCAGGTACAGGTCTACTGCACACTTTATTGGCCGTAACGCAACGTTACTACCGCAGCTTTCCAAAAGTCCTTTTTCAATGGGACTTCAATAGCGCCGGTATTGCGAGTTTGCCTATCCGGCCAAAAAGTAAGCGGTACAGCCCATGCCGTCAAGATCCATAACGTAAACTGAAAGCCGTAACATAAAACTCATAACTAAAGTACACTAACAACCATAAACTATTTAACTATTAACCCCTAAACCGAGGCCCTCCAGCATCGCAAACACTATAATAAAATTATTAACCCCTAATCTGCCGCTCCGGACATTGCCACCACTATAATAAACATATTAACCCCTAAACCACCATACTCCCGCATCGCAAACACTAGTTAAATATTATTAACTTCTAATCTGCCATCACCTACATTACACTTATTAACACCTAATCTGCCGCCCCAACGCCGCCGCCACTATACTAAAGATATTAACCCCTAAACCTAACCCTAACACCCACTAACTTTAATATAATTAAAATTAATCTAAATAAAATTTACAATTAATACCTAAATAATACCTATTTAAAACTAAATACTTACCTGTAAAATAAACCTAAGCTAGCTGCAATATACCTAATAGTTACATTGTAGCTATCTTAGTTGTTATTTTTATTTTACAGCTAAGTTTGTATTTATTTTAACTAGGTAGACTAGTTAGTAAATAGTTATTAACTATTTACTAACAACCTAGCTAAAATAAATACAAATTTATATGTAAAATAAAACCTAACCTGTCTTACACTAACACCTAACATTACACTACAATTAAATAAATTACAATAATTAAATACAATAATCTAAATTAAAAAAAAAAAATAAGACTTCTGCCGGCTTCGATGAGGACTTCTGCTGCTTCGTTGAGGATGGATGTGGGGTCTTAAAAAACTGTAAGTAGATCTTTGGGGGTTAGTGTTAGGTTTTTTTAAGGGTTTATTGGGTGGGTTTTATTTTTTAGGTTAGGGTTTTAGGCAGTAAAAGAGCTAAATGCCCTTTTAAGGGCAATGCCCATCCAAATGCCCTTTTCAGGACAATGGGGAGCTTAGGTTTTTTTAGATACTATTTTATTTGGGGGGTTGGTTGTGTGGGTGGTGGGTTTAACTGTTGGGGGGGTTGTTTGTATTTTTTTTTTTACAGGTAAAAGAGCTGATTTCTTTGGGGCAATGCCCCGCAAAAGTCCCTTTTAAGGGCCATTGGCAGTTTAGTTTAGGCTAAGGTTTTTTTTTTTTTTTTTGGGGGGGGGGGTGGGCTTTTTATTTTGATAGGGCTATTAGATTAGGTGTAATTAGTTTAAATATTTCATCATTTATTTTTTATTTTCTGTAATTTAGTGTTTATTTTTTTGTAATTTAGATTATTGTATTTAATTAATGTAATTTATTTAATTGTAGTGTAATGGTTAGGTGTTAGTGTAACTCAGGTTAGGTTTTATTTTACAGGTAACTTTGTATTTATTTTAACTAGGTAGCTAGTAAATAGTTAATAACTATTTACTAACTAGTCTACCTAGTTAAAATTAATACAAACTTAGCTGTAAAATAAAAATAACACCTAAGTTAGCTACAATGTAATTATTAGTTATATTGTAGCTATCTTAGGTTTATTTTACAAGTAAGTATTTAGATTAAAATAGGGATAATTTAGGTATTAATTGTAATTTTTATTTAGATTTATTTTAATTATATTAAAGTTAGTGGGTGTTAGGGTATCAGGTTCCTTGGTTATTTGAATCACAACTGCAGAGTCTAAATAAATTATATTTGTTTCACAACTGAAGTACAGGCTATTATATCAGCATAGACTGTTTTACTCAGGGTGATTTTTATAAGGAAGGGCAGTAAGTCTTTATATGTTTATATATTATTGTTATACCATATAAATATTTAGAGACTGAAAGTAAGTATTGGTATTAATAACAACTTTTGACATTGGTTGTGCTCAAACCCAAATGAGAGAGATAGTGTTCATTGTAATAAGCACTGAAGGGTGAGAGATGTGAGACACACAGACTGCAGCTGCTGACAGGGGCATGACCTGCTGCGAGACACAGCGCAGTGAATAATGCTTGCAGCGTGGATATCTGAACACAGACCAGTGAGTGTAATAGGTGCTGTGAGACACGCTGAGTTGTAAGGAGCTGTATGGCACGCTGAGATGAATGAAGCTGTGTGACGTCACGTAAAGTCCGTTACTGTCCGGTATGAGAATGAATCAAAGAAAGTTTATAAAATTAAATGAAACATACGTTGCAAAACATAGTAATATCTGAGAGACAAAGTCAATTTAGATAAGTTCAAGAGAAAACATGATATTTGAAATTAGCCGTTATTTTAGGCATCCAAGGTAAATTAGATTTGATACAAATACCGTAGCGGTAGTAGGTAGAATCCTCCTGTTGGAAATTAAGTAGCAATTCCTGTAGAGATGTGGAGTTGAAATAAATTAATACTTCTTGGAATAGCAAACTTCAGGATGAATGAGACTAGTTGTTATTAGTCCCTTTATGAGACCAAACTGCAGCTGGTATTTGTAATCCCAAATGTTAAAGTAGTTGAAGTAAATCTTCTTTTGATAAGAATATAGCTTATAAGAAACAGAGCACTGGTTTCAGCAAACAATACTCAACAACTAAGCACTTGTTTGGGGCGGGGTGATGCCTTAAGTACAGGTGAGGAAGGTGAGTTGAGGCAAAAAGTAAAAGCAGGACTGGAATCCTTACAGATCCCCCCCCCTTAAGCAAGCCGACCACGGGTTGAAATTTAGGTCTACTTGGATAGCGTCTATGGAAACGAGCAATAAGCTTCGGAGCATTAATGTGTGCATGAGGTTCCCAAGTGTCATCCTCTGGGGCGAACCCTTTCCATCGGACCAGATACTGTAATTCTCCATTATAATGTCTTGAGTCCAAAAGATCATAAACCTCATAGACATCAGTGCCCAATTGAATAGGAGAAGGGGGTAGAAGAGGTACATCAGGCTTATCTCCCAAGTAGGGTTTCAATAATGATACATGGAAAGTTAGGTGGATGGGTAAAGAATCAGGTAGGTCAAGCCGGACGGCATTTTCATTGATGATGTGTAGAATTTTGAATGGGCCAAGGAACAACCCAGCCAATTTTTTACTTGGTAAGTGCATTTTAATGTTTTTGGAAGATAACCAAACATAGTCCCCTATGGAATATTTCGGAGAAGCTCTACGACGTAAATCATAAAATTTCTTCTGAGAAGCCTGAGCTTGTTTGATGTTATCACGTAAGTGTAGGAAATTTTCAGCTATGTTTTGTGTTAACACATCAACAGATGGTGAGTCATGTGTAAAGGTCGTTTGGATAGTGAATCTTGGATTAAAACCATAATTGGCGAAAAAGGGAGAGTAATTTGTAGTGCTGTTAATGGTATTATTAAAGGCAAATTCAGCCATAGAGAGAAAAGAAGTCCATTTATTTTGATGATATGAGCAATAGCAATGTAGATATTGCTCAAGCCACTGATTGAGTCTCTCAGTTTGGCCGTTAGTCTGAGGGTGGAAGGCTGTGCTTAACCTTTGATCGATTTGGAGTGCTTTAGTGAGTGCTTTCCAGAAGCGTGAGGTGAATTGGGTTCCTCTATCAGTAGTTAAAATGGAGGGTAACCCGTGGTATCGTACAATGTGGTTTAGAAATAAGTATGCTGTTTCAATGGAAGTGGGTAACTTGTGATAAGGAATAAAATGTGCCATTTTAGTAAAATGATCTGTAACAACTAAAATGGTAGTTTGTCCAGAACTAGGTGGTAAATCAATTATAAAATCCATTCCCAAATGAGACCAAGGAGATTCTGGTACTTCCAGAGGAATTAAATAACCATAGGGAGGTCTCCTTTCTGGTTTTGATACTGTACAGGTTGTACAATGTTGTATATATTCCTTTATACTGGTTTTCATCGATGACCACCAGTAACTTCTGGAGATGAGCTCATGTGTACGTTTGATACCTGGATGACCAATTAGTGGAGGGTCATGATGATCTTTGATTATTTTCTGTCTGAAACGTTCTGGAATATATAGTTTAGAACCATGAAAGTAAAAACCATTCTGGAGGCTTAGGCTATCTAGTAGGGTTTGGTCTTCTGAAGATAGATCAGATTGGTATTCCTTATCCTGTTGAGATAGGATAGCAAGGAAGCGAGTAGGGGGAAGAATGCTAGTAGGAGAGTCTTCTTGTACAGATCTTGAATCTCGTCGAGAGAGTGCATCTGCCTTCCCATTTTTTGATCCCGGCCTGTACATGATTTGAAAATTGAAACGACTAAAGTAGAGACTCCATCTCACTTGACATCCAGATAAAGTTTTGTTATTTTGTAGATATTCCAAATTCCGGTGATCAGTGTAAATCACTATAGGTAGGGAGGTACCTTCAAGTAGATGTCTCCAGAATTCAAAGGCTCTTTTAATGGCTAGAAGTTCCTTGTCCCCAATGGAATAATTGATCTCTGCTGAAGTCATAATTTTTGAATAGAACCCAACTGGGTGTAGTGGTTCTTTAGGAGACTGTCTTTGGGAGAGGACAGCGCCAAGAGCATAATCTGAAGAATCCACCTCTAGGGTATATTGAAGGTTTGGATCAGGATATTTCAGAATGGGAGCAGATGAAAAGGAATTCTTCAGGAAGCTGAACGCATCATCCTGTTCTTTAGTCCACTGGAAAGAGCAATTAGCACTAGTTAATTTAGTCAGAGGTTTCGCAATTTTTGAGAAATTGCGAATGAACTTTCTGTAATAGTTACTGAAGCCAAGAAACTTTTGTAGTTCTTTCCGTGTTGAAGGTGTGGGCCATGATTTTACAGCTTCCACTTTATTATCTTGCATTTGAATCCCATTTGGGCTGATGGAGTAACCCAGGAACTCTATTTTGTTGGTGTGGAAAATACATTTTTCCAATTTGGCGTAGAGCCGATGGACTTGGAGTCTTGCTAAAACCCAACTAACATGTTTGATATGTTCTTCTAGATTTGTGGAATAGATTAGAATGTCATCTAGGTAGGCAACAACACATGTGTCAAGGAGATCATGAAAAATGTCATTAATAAAGAACTGGAAAGTTGCGGGTGCGTTAGTTAAGCCGAAGGGCATAACTAGATATTCAAACAACCCATACCTAGTTCTAAAAGCGGTAAGCCACTCATCCCCCTCTCGGATACGCACTAAATTGTACGCCCCTCTCAAATCTAATTTAGTAAAAATCTGAGCATGCCTGAGTCTTTCTATGAGTTCAGGAATGAGGGGGAGAGGGTATCGGTTTTTTATGGTTATTTTGTTCAATTGTCTGAAGTCAATGATAGGCCGAAGAGATTGGTCTTTGTTCCGCACAAAAAACATTTCTGCACCAGCAGGAGAAACCGAAGGACGGATAAACCCTTTCTTTAGATTTTCATCTAGTTAAGTCTTTAGATGATCCAGTTCTGGTTGACAAAGTGGGTATAAATGTCCAATAGGTGGTGTGGTTCCAGGTTTCAGTTCAATAGGGCAGTCATAGATTCTGTGTGGGGGAAGGGTGTCTGCTTCCTTCTTACTGAAGACTTCAGAGAACTGCTTGTACATTTCTGGTATCAGAGTTTCTGATGTGGAGGATAAGCTGTGAAAAAAGGTTCTATGGCAAGTCTGTTGACAGAAATCAGAATTTAATTGAACATTTAAGGATTTCCAATTAATATCAGGTTCGTGTAGCTGTAACCAAGCTAGCCCAAGTACTATTGGGAATAATGGAGAAGTGATTACATCGAAAGTGAGATGTTCATGATGTGTTTTTAATGTGGTGACAGAGAGCGGGATGGTGTGATGTGTAATCGGCCCTGATGATATCTCAGAGCCATCAACCACACGAAGGAAAATAGGAGACAACTTTTTTATCAATGGTATTTTATTTTTTGAAACCAGAGAACTGTCAATGTAGTTTCCTTGTGCTCCTGTATCCAAGATGGCTGGAATGGTCACTTGCTTATTTGCCCACTGTAGAGAAAGAAGTAAAGAACAATGAAGAGGGTTGTTATGCTTTGACTGGAGAGAAAGATTGGTATGGTACTTACTCTTCTTGTTCTGTGGCAAAGAGGGGCAATCCTTTAAAGTATGAGATGAGGATGCGCAATACATGCAGAGGCCTCTAGTCTTCCTTCTGATGCGTTCTTCAGGAGTTAGAGGTCCTCTAATAAAACTTATATCCATTGCTTCAGCACCAGTTGAACCAGTATGAGGACTGTTAGAAGTGGGATGGTTTAGAACCTTATCCTTCTTGTAAACAATTTCAGGGTATTGACGTTCAAATCTTCTTTCACGTAATCTCCTATCAATTTGCCTGCTGAGCTTCATAAGGCCTTCCAATGTTTCAGGTAACTCAGTTCGGGCTAATTCATCTTTTACTGCGTCAGAGAGTCCAAGCCTGAACTGGTTTTTTAAAGCAATGGCGTTCCATTGAGAGTCAATAGAATATTGCTTGAATTCTGTTATGTAACATTCAACAGGTTTGATACCTTGTTTTAGGTTCCTCATCTTTTTCTCACAAGTATACTGTAGGTTAGAATCATAGTATAATTCATCCATGATATCCAGAAAAGATGAAAAAGATGAGAGAACAGCATTATTTGTCTCAAAGAGAGTGTCTTCCCAAATGCGAGGTTCACCTCTTAAATAGCTTATCATTGTAAGGACTTTAACCCTATCATTTGGGTATGTTTTAGGTTTAAGGGTGAAATTAAGCAGACAAGCATTTTTAAATTGACGGTATAAATTCCTATCTCCATTGAAAAAATCTGGAGGCGCAATAAATGGTTCTGACAGATTGTCAGGAAGGCTCTGTTTAGTAGAGACAGTGTCTTTTATTACTTTTCTTAAAGTTTCATTTTCTAATTGTAACTCTCTAAAGGCTTGACTAAGTTGGTCAACTCTTTGTGTTAAATTATAAACAATTTGAGGAAGCTCTGCTGGATCCATTATTTATGGCTTAGTTGTTATATCAGGTTCCTTGGATATTTGAATCACAACTGCAGAGTCTAAATAAATTATATTTGTTTCACAACTGAAGTACAGGCTATTATATCAGCATAGACTGTTTTACTCAGGGTGATTTTTATAAGGAAGGGCAGTAAGTCTTTATATGGTTATATATTATTGTTATACCATATAAATATTTAGAGGAAGCTCTGCTGGATCCATTATTTATGGCTTAGTTGTTATATCAGGTTCCTTGGATATTTGAATCACAACTGCAGAGTCTAAATAAATTATATTTGTTTCACAACTGAAGTACAGGCTATTATATCAGCATAGACTGTTTTACTCAGGGTGATTTTTTATAAGGAAGGGCAGTAAGTCTTTATATGGTTATATATTATTGTTATACCATATAAATATTTAGAGACTGAAAGTAAGTATTAGTATTAATAACAACTTTTGACATTGGTTGTGCTCAAACCCAAATGAGAGAGATAGTGTTCATTGTAATAAGCACTGAAGGGTGAGAGATGTGAGACACACAGACTGCAGCTGCTGACAGGGGCGTGACCTGCTGCGAGACACAGCACAGTGAATAATGCTTGCAGCGTGGATATCTGAACACAGACCAGTGAGTGTAATAGGTGCTGTGAGACACGCTGAGTTGTAAGGAGCTGTATGGCACGCTGAGATGAATGAAGCTATGTGACGTCACGTAAAGTCCGTTACTGTCCGGTATGAGAATGAATCAAAGAAAGTTTATAAAATTAAATGAAACATACGTTGCAAAACATAGTAATATCTGAGAGACAAAGTCAATTTAGATAAGTTCAAGAGAAAACATGATATTTGAAATTAGTCGTTACTTTAGGCATCCAAGGTAAATTAGATTTGATACAAATACCGTAGCGGTAGTAGGTAGAATCCTCCTGTTGGAAATTAAGTAGCAATTCCTGTAGAGATGTGGAGTTGAAATAAATTAATACTTCTTGGAATAGCAAACTTCAGGATGAATGAGACTAGTTGTTATTAGTCCCTTTATGAGACCAAACTGCAGCTGGTATTTGTAATCCCAAATGTTAAAGTAGTTGAAGTAAATCTTCTTTTGATAAGAATATAGCTTATAAGAAACAGAGCACTGGTTTCAGCAAACAATACTCAACAACTAAGCACTTGTTTGGGGCGGGGTGATGCCTTAAGTACAGGTGAGGAAGGTGAGTTGAGGCAAAAAGTAAAAGCAGGACTGGAATCCTTACATAGGGTTAGACTTAGGTTTAGGGGTTAATAACTTTAGCATAGTGGCGGCGACGTTGGGGGCAGCAGATTAGGGGTTAATAAGTATAATGTAGGTGGCAGCGACATTGGGGGCGGCAGATTAGGGGTTAATAAGTGTAATGGAGGCAACGGCGATGTCGGGGGCGGCAGATTAGGGGTTAATAACTAATGTAGGTGTCAACGATTTAGGGGACGACAGATTAAGGGTGTTTAGACTCAGGGTTTATGCTAGGGTGTTAGGTGTAAACATAAAATTATTTCCCCATAGGAATCAATGAAGCTGCGTTACGGACCTTTACGCTCCTTTATTACAGGTGTTAGGCTTTTTTTAAGCCAGCTCTCCCCATTGATGTCTATGGGGAAATCGTGCACAAGCACATAAAACCAGCTTACCGCAACACTGGTATTGGAGTGCGGTATGGAGCTCAATTTTGCTCAACGCTCACTTATTGCCTGCTATTGCCGGGTTTATGATAACCTGTAATAGCAGCGCTGTAGGGAGGTGAGGGGTGACAATAACTTGAAAGTTAGCACCGCACCGCTCATAACGCAAAACTCGTAATCTAGCCGCAAGGTAGTTAGGCAAACAAAAATTTGGAGTAACCAAGGGGAAAACAAAATTTATGCTTACCTGATAAATTTATTTCTCTTGTGGTGGATCCAGTCCACTGATTCATCCATTACTTGTGGGATATTCTCCTTCCCAACAGGAAGCTGCAAGAGGACAACCACAGCAGAGCTGTCTATATAGCTCCTCCCCTAACTGCCACTCCCAGTCATTCGACCGAAGACAAGCAAGAGAAAGGAGAAACTATAGGGTACAGTGGTGACTGTAGTTTAAAAATAAAAAACACCTGCCTTAAAATGACAGGGCGGGCCGTGGACTGGATACACCACAAGAGAAATAAATTTATCAGGTAAGCATAAATTTTGTTTTCTCTTGTAAGGTGTATCCAGTCCACGGATTCATCCATTACTTGTGGGATACCAATACTAAAGCTATAGGACACGGATGAAGGGAGGGACAAGGCAGGCGCTTAAACGGAAAGGCACCACTGCCTGTAAGACCTTTCTCCCAAAAATAGCCTCCGAAGAAGCAAAAGTATCAAATTTGTAGAATTTAGAAAAAGTATGAAGCGAAGACCAAGTCGCCGCCTTACAAATCTGTTCAACAGAAACCTCATTCTTAAAAGCTCATGTGGAAGCTACCGCTCTAGTGGAATGAGCTGTAATTCTTTCAGGAGGCTGCTGGCCAGCAGTCTCATAAGCTAAGCGGATTATACTTCTTAGCCAAAAAGAAAGAGAAGTTGCCGAAGCCTTTTGGCCTCTCCTCTGTCCAGAGTAGACCACAAACAAAGCAGATGTTTGACGAAAATCCTTCGTAGCTTGTAAATAAAATTTTAAAGCACGAACCACATCAAGATTGTGTAATAGACGTTCCTTCTTTGAAGAAGGATTAGGACATAGTGAAGGAACAACAATCTCCTGATTTATATATTTATTAGATACCACCTTAGGAAGAAAACCCGGTTTGGTACGTAACACTACCTTATCTGCATGGAAAATGAGATAAGGGGAATCACATTGTAAAGCAGATAACTCCGAAACTCTTCGAGCCGAGGAGATAGCTACTAAAAACAGAACTTTCCAAGATAAAAGTTTAATATCTATGGAATGCAAAGGTTCAAACGGAACCCCTTGCAGAACCTTAAGAACTAAATTTAAACTCCATGGCGGAGCAATAGGTTTAAACACAGGCTTGATTCTAACTAAAGCCTGACAAAACGCCTGAACATCTGGAGTATCAGCCAGACGCTTGTGCAAAAGAATAGACAGAGCAGAAATCTGTCCCTTTAAGGAACTAGCTGACAATCCCTTCTCCAATCCTTCTTGGAGAAAAGATAATATCCTAGGAATCCTGACCTTACTCCATGAGTAACCTTTGGATTCACACCAATGAAGATATCTACACCATATCTTATGATAGATTTTCCTGGTGACCGGCTTTCGAGCCTGAATTAAGGTATCAATGACCGACTCAGAGAAACCACGCTTTGATAAAATCAAGCGTTCAATCTCCAAGCAGTGAGACGCAGAGAAATTAGATTTGGATGGTTGAAAGGACCCTGAAGTAGAAGGTCCTGCCTCAGCGGCAGAGTCCATGGTGGAAGGGATGACATGTCCACCAGATCTGCATACCAAGTCCTGCGTGGCCACGCAGGTGCTATCAAAATCACGAAGCTCTCTCGTGCTTGATCTTGGCAATCAGACGAGGGAGCAGAGGAAACGGTGGAAACACATAAGCCAGGTTGAAGGACCAAGGCCCTGCTAGAGCATCTATCAGCGCTGCCTTGGGATCCCTGGACCTGGATCCGTAACAAGGAAGCTTGGCGTTCTGACGTGACGCCATGAGATCCAGTTCTGGTTTGCCCCAAAGTTGAATCAACTGTGCAAATACCTCCGGATGGAGTTCCCACTCCCCCGGATGAAAAGTCTGCCGACTTAGAAAATCCGCCTCCCAGTTCTCTACTCATGGGATATGGATAGCTGATAGATGGCAAGAATGAACCTCTGCCCATAGAATTATTTTTGAAACCTCCAACATTGCTAGGGAACTCCTTGTTCCCCCTTGATGGTTGATGTAGGCTACAGTCGTGATATTGTCCGACTGAAATCTGATGAACCTGACCGCAGCAAGCTGAGGCCAAGCCTGAAGAGCATTGAATATCGCTCTTAGTTCCAGAATGTTTATCGGAAGGAGTGCCTCCTCCTGAGTCCACAAGTTCTGAGCCTTCATGGAGTTCCAGACTGTACCCCAGCCCAGAAGGCTGGCATCTGTCGTTACTATTGTCCAATCTGGCCTGCGGAAGGTCATACCCTTGGACAGATGGACCCGAGATAGCCACCAGAGAAGAGAATCCCTGGTCTCTTGATCCAGATTTAGTAGAGGGGACAAATCTGTGTAATCCCCATCCCACTGACTGAGCATGCAAAGTTGCAGCGGTCTGAGATGTAGGCGGGCAAACGGCACTATGTCCATTGCCGCTACCATTATGCCGATTACTTCCATACACTGAGCCACTGAAGGGCGAGAAGTAGAATAAAGAACACGGCAGGAATTTAGAAGTTTTGACAACCTGGCCTCTAACAGGTAAATCTTCATTTCTACAGAATCTATCACAGTTCCTAGGAAGGAAACAATTGTGAGAGGGGATAGAGAACTCTTTTCTTCGTTCACCTTCCACCCATGAGACCTCAGGAATGCCAGAACAATGTCCCTATGGGACCTGGCGATTTGAAAATTCGACGCCTGTATCAGAATGTCGTCTAAGTAAGAGGCTACTGCTATACCCCGCGGCCTTAGGACCGCTAGGAATGACCCTAGAACCTTTGTAAAGATTCTTGGTGCCTTGGCTAACCCAAAGGGAAACTGTTAATGCCTGTCTAGGAAGGCGAACCTGAGAAACCGATGATAATCTCTGTGTACTGGAATGTGAAGATAAGCATCCTTTAAGTCCACGGTAGTCATATATTGACCCTCCTGGATCATAGGTAGGATGGTTCGAATAGTCTCCATCTTGAAGGATGGGACCCTGAGAAATTTGTTTAAGATCTTGAGATCTAAGATTGGTCTGAAGGTTCCCTCTTTCTTGGGAACTACAAACAGATATGAATAGAAGCCTTGCACCTGTTCCTCCTTTGGAACTGGGTGGATCACTCACATAACTAGGAGGTCTTGAACACAATGTAAGAATGCCTCTCTCTTTATCTGGTTTGCAGATAATTGTGAGAGATGAAATCTCCCTTTTGGTGAAGAAGCTTTGAAATCCAGAAGATATCCCTGGGACACAATTTCCAACGCCCAGGGATCCTGGACATCCCTTGCCCAAGCCTAGGCGAAGAGAGAAAGTCTGCCCCCTACTAGATCTGTTTCCGGATCGGGGGCTGATCCTTCATGCTGTCTTAGAGGCAGCAGCAGGTTTTGTGGCCTGCTTTCCCTTGTTCCAAGCCTGGTTAGGTCTCCAGACCGGCTTAGACTGGGCAAAATTTCCCTCTTGTTTTGTATTAGAGGAAGTTGAAGCTGCGCTACTCTTGAAGTTTCGAAAGGAACGAAAATTAGTCTGTTTGGTCCTTAATTTGTTGGACCTATCATGAGGAAGGGCGTGACCTTTTCCTCCAGTAAGATCAGAAATGATCTCCTTCAGTCCAGGCCCGAATAGAGTCTGCCCCTTGAAGGGAATGTTGAGAAGCTTAGACTTTGAAGTAAAGTCAGCTGACCAGAATTTAAGCCATAGCGCCCTACGCGTCTGAATAGCAAAACCTGAATTTTTAGCCGTTAGCTTGGTTAAATGAACAATGGCGTCAGAAACAAATGAATTGGCTAGCTTAAGAGCTTTAAGCTTGTCAAGGATATCATTCAACTGGGTTTCTACCTGTAGAGCCTCTTCTAGAGACTCAAACCAGAAGGCCGCAGCAGCAGTGACTGGGGCAACGCATGCAAGAGGCTGGAGAATAAAACCTTGTTGAATAAAAAATTTCTTAAGGTAACCCTCTAATTTTTTGTCCATTGGATCTAGAAAAGCACAACTGTCCTCGACAGGGATAGTTGTACGCTTCGCTAGGGTAGAGACTGCTCCCTCCACCTTAGGGACCGTCTGCCACAAGTCCTGTGTAGCGGCATCTATAGGAAACATCTTTTTAAAAACAGGAGGGGGAGAGAACGGTACACCTGGTCTATCCCATTCCTTAGTAATAATTTCTGAAAACCTCTTAGGGATTGTAAAAACATCAGTGTAAACAGGCACTGCATAGTATTTATCCAACTTACACAATTTCTCTGGGACTACAATGGCGTCACAGTCATCCAGAGTTGCTAAAACCTCCCTGAGCAACACGCGGAGGTGTTCAAGTTTAAATTTAAATGTAGACATATCAGAATCAAGTTGAAGTGTCTTCCCTGAATCAGAAAAATCACCCACAGATAGAAGCTCTCCTGCTTCGGCTTCTGCACATTGTGAGGGTATATCAGACATAGCTACTAAAGCGTCAGAGAGCTCTGTATTTGTTCTAGCCCCAGAGCTGTCTCGCTTTCCTTGTAACCCTGGCAGTTTGGACAATACCTCTGTAAGGGTATGATTCATAACTGCCGCCATGTCTTGTAAGGTATACGCAATGGGAGCGCTAGATGTACTTGGCGTCCCTTGAGCGGGAGTTATAGGTTCTGACACGTGGGGAGAGTTAGTCGGCATAACTTCCCTCTTGTCAATTTCCTCTGGTGATAAATCTTTTAAAGCCAGAATATGGTCTTTATAATTTATAGTAAGATCAGTGCATTTGGTACACATTCTAAGAGGGGGTTCCACAATGGCTTCTAAACATAATGAACAATGAGTTTCCTCTATGTGAGACATGTTTAACAGACTAGTAATGAGACCAGCAAGCTTGGAAAACACGTTAATAAATGTGAAAAAGCAGAATATAAAACACGGTACTGTGCCTTTAAGGGAAAAAAACAATCACATAAACTGCAAAAAAGTGTAAAAAAGCAGTAAACTCTACGAAATTTTTACAGTGTGTATAATAGACTAAAATAGCATTGCACCCACTTGCAAATGGATGATTAACCCCTCAGGCTCAAAAACAGATCAGAAAAACTATAAAACCGTTATAAACAGTCACAAGCAAACTGCCACAGCTCTACTGTGGCTCCTACCTGCCCTTAAAATGACTTTTGTAGGAACAAAAACCCTTTACAGAGGTCCTATATGTCAGGGGACTCCTTCAGGGAAGCTGGATGTCTCAGACTGCAAAAACTACTGCGCAATTAGAGCGCGAAAATAGGCCCCTCCCACCATGCACTCAAAGTGAAAGGGCCATAAATAACTACTCCTATTAGAAATCTAAATAGCCATGTGGAAAACTAGGCCCCAATAAAGATTTATCACGTTTTTTATATATCATGCAAACGTTTTACACACTAAGTAATAAGAGCAATTAACATGAATATTACCCTTTGCTGCAAGCATGATCCCAGTCGTTTGTTAAATCACTGTAATCAGGCTTACCTTAAATATATCAGGCACTGTAAGCATTTTCTAGACCTTTTCATCTCTCTAGAAAAAAATATACTGAACATACCTAAGAGCAGGTAATCCTGCAGGCCATTCCCCCAGCTGAAGTTTTCCCATACTCTTCAGTTATGTGTGAGAACAGCAGTGGACCTTAGTTACAAACCGCTAAGATCATCAAAAACATCAGACATAACTTGTTCTGCCTGAGGCAAAAACAGTACAACGCCGGTACCGTTTAGAAATAACAAACTTTTGATTGAAGATAAACTACACTAAGTCACCACATATCTCTTGATACTTCCTTTCTTGTTGAGAGCTGCAAGAGATTGACTGGGAGTGGCAGTTAGGGGAGGAGCTATATAGACAGCTCTGCTGTGGGTGTCCTCTTGCAGCTTCCTGTTGGGAAGGAGAATATCCCACAAGTAATGGATGAATCCGTGGACTGGATACACCTTACAAGAGAAATATAATTATTTTATACTTTTAAGTTAAATATTTTAGCAAGAATGTGTGAGAATCTCATCCAGTGTACAGCTTGCCACATGTTTGCATCACTGGAGCAGCCACTTCTGGGATTTTATGTTTGTGGCAAATGTGAGCATATTGTCTCTTTAGAAACTCGTATTGGAGATATGGAGGAACGAATTCCAACACTGCATGAAATTCAGACACTTGAAAGGGAAATGTATAGGACTGAGCTGGTTGTTAATGGTTCTAGCAGTGGGAATGGGGATGATTCAGATGAGGAGACTCCAGGATGTAGCTGGGTCACAGAGGACGAAGTAAAGGTAAGCGGAAGAGACAGGCCAGTTCTGAGCTGGTAAACCCCAACAGATTTGGCAGATTAAGAGAAGATGTTGGGGATATCAGTTCAGGGGTGGCAGTGTCAGAGAGGGCTGTGTTGCCTAGTATAGTGAACAGTCCTTTAGTTGTGGAAGAGCAGCATACTATCGTGGGCATTACTTCAGACATGGTAGAGGGGCATACTATAGTTAACTGTCCTTCAGTCATGGAAGAGGGGCATACAAGTCAGGGCCTGAGACAGATGTTGGTGGTAGGAGACTCTATTATTAGGAAGGCTGATAGGGTAATTTGTCAGCCAGACCCTTTAAATAGAACAGTTTGCTGTCTTCCAGGGGCTCGTGTTAGGCATATTGTGGAGCGTATTGATAGATTGTTAGAGGGATGTGGGTCTGATCCTGCAATAATGAAGGAATCAGCGGGAGATGGAGAGTCCTAAAAAAACATAATTTATACTTACCTGATAAATTTATTTCTCTTGTAGTGTATCCAGTCCACGGATCATCCATTACTTTTGGGATATTCTCCTTCCCAACAGGAAGTTGCAAGAGGATCACCCACAGCAGAGCTGCTATATAGCTCCTCCCCTCACTGCCATATCCAGTCATTCGACCGAAACAAGACGAGAAAGGAGAAAACATAGGGTACAGTGGTGACTGTAGTTTAATTAAAATTTAGACCTGCCTTAAAAGGACAGGGCGGGCCGTGGACTGGATACACTACAAGAGAAATAAATTTATCAGGTAAGCATAAATTATGTTTTCTCTTGTTAAGTGTATCCAGTCCACGGATCATCCATTACTTGTGGGATACCAATACCAAAGCTAAAGTACACGGATGATGGGAGGGACAAGGCAGGAACTTAAACGGAAGGAACCACTGCCTGTAGAACCTTTCTCCCAAAAACAGCCTCCGAAGAAGCAAAAGTGTCAAATTTGTAAAATTTTGAAAAGGTGTGAAGCGAAGACCAAGTCGCAGCCTTGCAAATCTGTTCAACAGAGGCCTCATTTTTAAAGTCCCAGGTGGAAGCCACAGCTCTAGTAGAATGAGCTGTAATCCTTTCAGGGGGCTGCTGTCCAGCAGTCTCATAGGCTAAGCGTATTATGCTCCGAAGCCAAAAGGAGAGAGAGGTTGCCAAAGCTTTTTGACCTCTCCTCTGACCAGAGTAAAAGACAAACAGGGCAGATGTTTGACGAAAATCTTTAGTAGCCTGTAAGTAAAACTTCAAGGCACGGACTACGTCCAGATTATGCAAAAGACGTTCCTTCTTTGAAGAAGGATTAGGACACAATGATTGAACAACAATCTCTTGATTGATATTCCTGTTAGAAACCACCTTAGGTAAAAATCCAGGTTTGGTACGCAGAACTCCCTAGTCTGAATGAAAAATCAGATAAGGAGAATCACAATGTAAGGCAGATAACTCAGAGACTCTTCGAGCCGAGGAAATAGCCATCAAAAACAGAACTTTCCAAGATAAAAGTTTAATATCAATGGAATGAAGGGGTTCAAACGGAACTCCCTGAAGAACTTTAAGAACCAAGTTTAAGCTCCACGGGGGAGCAACAGTTTTAAACACAGGCTTAATCCTAACCAAAGCCTGACAAAATGCCTGGACGTCTGGAACTTCTGCCAGACGCTTGTGCAAAAGAATAGACAGAGCAGAGATCTGTCCTTTTAAAGAACTAGCTGATAAGCCTTTGTCCAAACCCTCTTGGAGAAAGGACAATATCCTAGGAATCCTAACCTTACTCCATGAGTAACTCTTGGATTCACACCAATAAAGATATTCACGCCATATCTTATGGTAGATTTTCCTGGTGACAGGCTTCCGAGCCTGTATTAAGGTATCAATGACTGACTCGGAGAAGCCACGCCTTGACAGAATCAAGCGTTCAATCTCCATGCAGTCAGTCTCAGAGAAAGTAGATTTGGATGATTGAAAGGACCTTGTATTAGAAGGTCCTGCCTCAGAGGCAGAGTCCATGGTGGAAGAGATGACATGTCCACTAGGTCTGCATACCAGGTCCTGCGTGGCCACGCAGGCGCTATCAGAATCACTGATGCTCTCTCCTGTTTGATTTTGGCAATCAGTCGAGGGAGCAGAGGAAACGGTGGAAACACATAGGCCAGGTTGAAGAAGCAAGGAGCTGCTAGAGCATCTATCAGCGTTGCTCCCGGGTCCCTGGACCTGGATCCGTAACAAGGAAGCTTGGACCAGTTGAGCAAACACCTCCGGATGGAGTTCCCACTCCCCTGGATGAAAAGTCTGGCGACTTAGAAAATCCGCCTCCCAGTTCTGTACGCCTGGGATGTGGATCGCTGACAGGTGGCAAGAGTGAGACTCTGCCCAGCGAATTATCTTTGAGACTTCTAACATCGCTAGGGAACTCCTGGTTCCCCCTTGATGGTTGATGTAAGCCACAGTCGTGATGTTGTCCGACTGAAATCTGATGAACCTCAGTGTTGCTAACTGAGGCCAAGCTAGAAGAGCATTGAATATTGCTCTTAACTCCAGAATATTTATTGGGAGGAGTTTCTCCTCCTGAGTCCACGATCCCTGAGCCTTCAGGGAGTTCCAGACTGCGCCCCAACCTAGAAGGCTGGCATCTGTTGTTACAATCGTCCAATCTGGCCTGTGAAAGGTCATACCCTTGGACAGATGGACCCGAGAAAGCCACCAGAGAAGAGAATCTCTGGTCTCTTGATCCAGATTTAGTAGAGGGGACAAATCTGAGTAATCCCCATTCCTCTGACTTAGCATGCATAATTGCAGCGGTCTGAGATGCAGGCGCGCAAATGGCACTATGTCTATTGCCGCTACCATTAAGCCGATTACTTCCATGCACTGAGCCACTGACGGGCGTGGAATGGAATGAAGGACACGGCAAGCATTTAGAAATTTTGATAACCTGGACTCCGTCAGGTAAATTTTCATCTCTACAGAATCTATAAGAGTCCCTAGGAAGGAGACTCTTGTGAGTGGTGATAGAGAACTCTTTTCCACGTTCACTTTCCACCCATGCGACCTCAGAAATGCCAGAACTATCTCTGTATGAGACTTGGCAATTTGAAAGCTTGACGCCTGTATCAAGATGACGTCTAGATACGGAGCCACCGCTATGCCTCGCGGTCTTAGAACTGCCAGAAGTGAGCCCAAAACCTTTGTAAAAATTCTCGGGGCAGTGGCCAACCCGAAGGGAAGAGCTACAAATTGGTAATGCCTGTCTAGAAAGGCAAACCTTAGAAACCGATGATGATCTTTGTGAATCGGTATGTGAAGGTAGGCATCCTTTAAGTCCACTGTGGTCATGTACTGACCCTCTTGGATCATGGGTAGGATGGTCCGAATAGTTTCCATTTTGAATGATGGAACTCTGAGGAATTTGTTTAAGATCTTTAGATCCAAGATTGGTCTGAAGGTTCCCTCTTTCTTGGGAACCACAAACAGATTTGAATAAAATCCCTGTCCTTGTTCCGTCCGCGGAACTGGATGGATCACTCCCATTACTAGGAGGTCTTGCACACAGCTTAGGAATGCCTCTTTCTTTATCTGGTTTGGTGATAACCTTGAAAGATGAAATCTCCCTTGTGGAGGAGAAGCTTTGAAGTCCAGAAGATATCCCTGAGATATGATCTCCAACGCCCAGGGATCCTGAACATCTCTTGCCCACGCCTGGGCGAAGAGAGAAAGTCTGCCCCCCACTAGATCCGTTTCCGGATAGGGGGCCGTTCCTTCATGCTGTCTTGGGGGCAGCAGCAGGCTTCCTGGCCTGCTTGCCCTTGTTCCAGGACTGGTTAGGTTTCCAGGCCTGTCTGGAATGAGCAACAGTTCCCTCTTGTTTTGAAGCGGAGGAAGTTGATGCTGCTCCTGCCTTGAAATTTCAAAAGGCACGAAAATTAGACTTTTTGGCCTTTGATTTGGCCCTGTCCTGAGGAAGGGTATGACCCTTGCCTCCAGTAATGTCAGCAATAATTTCCTTCAAGCCAGGCCCGAATAAGGTCTGCCCCTTGAAAGGAATGTTGAGTAATTTAGACTTTGAAGTCACGTCAGCTGACCAGGATTTAAGCCATTGCGCCCTACGCGCCTGGATGGCGAATCCGGAATTCTTAGCCGTTAGTTTAGTCAAATGAACAATGGCATCAGAAACAAATGAGTTAGCTAGCTTAAGCGTTCTAAGCTTGTCAATAATTTCATTCAATGGAGCTGTCTGGATGGCCTCTTCCAGGGCCTCAAACCAGAATGCCGCCGCAGCAGTGACAGGCGCAATGCATGCAAGGGGCTGTAAAATAAAACCTTGTTGAATAAACATTTTCTTAAGGTAACCCTCCAATTTTTTATCCATTGGATCTGAAAAAGCACAACTGTCCTCAACCGGGATAGTGGTACGCTTTGCTAAAGTAGAAACTGCTCCCTCCACCTTAGGGACCGTCTGCCATAAGTCCCGTGTAGTGGCGTCTTGTAATGCTCTAACTTACTGCCCCTTGAAGTATGGCCCTCCTCCTTCAGCCTATTTAAGCCAGCACTTCCTCTAACACTCTGCTTAGGTATCTTCAATTGCAGAGAGTTTCCTTCCTGTGCAACTTACTGAAGCCAATCAACTACAGACTGTTGTTGCTCCTCAGTCTGTATCAGCTGCTAACCTACAGGAGCTGCAGCCTTTTTCACTGCTTCTGGATTCACTTTCGGTTTCTCTATAACAGCAGGACACTCCACACTGAAGCTGCATTGTTCCTCTCCTGCTGTCTGGAAAAGCCTTTAACCTTAACTACTGAATTACTGCTGGCAATCACTGCTCTAATGATCTCCTATACAGGACTGCATTCCTTCCATAAGATAAGTTGTTTCCCTTACAATCTATGCTTATGTGTGCTGCTCATTAACTCTCACAAAGTCTGTGCTTGCTATAATATGTAATACAACAAATTTTACTAGTTCTTTTTGCTAACAGCACACACACTAATCATCAAGTTGTTATAACCTGTTGCTTAAATGGACTGCAATTAACAAACTAACTTTGTCTCTAACTGCTATTGATGAACTACTAATCTAAAACAGAGATTGTTTGTTTATTTTTCCATTAATCTCAAGGCAGCCCCTGTGTTCAGATAATGTTTTCACATCTACCCACAACATTAGTATCAGCTGCTAGCCAGCTAACCCTTATTTAACCAGCTATTGCTAGCAGTCTTGCCTGCTCTCTCAGACTCAGACTGCTACTGATAGTTAAATCAATTTGCAGTTTCCTATGGTGTGGTCTCTTGTCAATGATTCCACTCTAACAACAACTGCTAACAAACTCTGATATGACAGAATACCTAAGCCTAAAAAAAAAAAAAAATATATATATATATTTCTATATATATACATTGTGTAAAAAAAAAAAACTTTTGAATTGTGTTTTCTTAATTTATATTTAAGCAACATGGAACCCTCAATTAGCCCCCCAGATACATTCTCTGGGGACAGATCCCAATTTAAAGATTTTAAAATTGCATGTACTCTATTGTTTATGATGAAACCAAAAACTTACCATTCTGAGCACATCATACCTACGTGGGGATGCCAGAACCTGGGCTAACGCCTTTATTGAAAACCAAGAGCCAATCCTGAATTCTTTGCAACAATTTTTCTCAGCAATGTCATCATTATACCAGGATATGGATAGTCAATTCACAGCAGAAACTGCTCTAAGGGCAGTCAAACAAGGGAAAAGACCCGTTGAAGATTATGTTATAGAATTTAAAAAATGGGCCCGTGACTCACAGTGGAATGACATTAGTCTGAGAAATCAGTTTAGACTTAACCTCTCTGAGAACCTCAAGGTTGAACTCTCAAGGACAGAGCTACCCCCCACTCTTGAAGAACTTATTAAAACAGCTACCATCATCAATAGAAGACTCAGGGAAAGAAGAGCAGAACATTCCCATTTGGAACAGTCCTATAAGAGAAAGAGAAGACCACACCAGGATTCAACCCCTCAAGCCAATCCGCCTGTACCTATGGAAAAAAGTGTTATCCGTGGTCCTCTCACATCTGAAGAAAGACATAGGAGAAAGCTCCAAAACCTATGCCTATACTGTGCTGCAGGTGACCATGAAGTCCGCTCATGCCCAGTCCTAAATAAAAAAACTATTGGTACCTGCCTCCATTCAGTATCTTGCTTCTCTACACACTTCCCACATTCTGCTTATTGTACACTTCCCGTGTCTGTACAGTGGGACAAAAAGCTGCTACATCTAGAAGCAATTATTGACTCTGGAGCCTCTGCTAACTTCATAGATTCATCTGTGTTACAAGTTAATGAAATTCCTTCTGTTAAGAAATATACTCCTGTGTCTCTCAGAATCTTTGATGGCTCCCTTGTCCCTAATGGTTCTATTACACATAACACAATACCATTACAAATGTGCTCTACCTCTGGAAATACTGAACATATAACTTTTGACGTTATCTCTTCGCCTTTTTACCCTTTAATTCTTGGTTTACCCTGGTTAAGACTACATTGCCCTTCCATATCTTGGGATAGCCTACATGTGAATTTTAACTCTGACTACTGCAGTAAAACCTGTCTACAGCACCACCTACTACTACAGCCTTCTACTAATGTATTACCTGAACAGTACCAAGATTTCCATGATGTGTTCAGTAAAAAGGAAGCTGAAAGCCTGCCTCCCCATCGTCCTTATGATTGCCCTATCGACCTATTACCCGGCTCTAGTGTTCCTTACGGGCATGTCTACTCCTTGTCCGAACCAGAACTCGCTCAACTCAAGACCTACATAGATGATAATCTACGCAAGGGATTTATAAGACCGTCTACCTCTCCAGCTGGGGCTGGTATGTTTTTTGTGAGAAATAAAGATGCCACCATTCGCCCTATTATAGATTACAGGCTTCTGAATAAAATAACTATAAAAAATAGGTACCCTCTTCCACTCATTCCTGACCTAGTGGAGAGGTTACAAAAGGCCAGAATTTTCACAAAACTTGATCTACGGGGTGCATACAACTTAGTGCGAATCAAGAGTGGTGATGAATGGAAAACAGTCTTCCGCACTAGATATGGCCTCTATGAGTACTTGGTGATGCCTTTTGGGCTTTGCAATGCCCCCGCCACTTTTCAGTTTTTTGTTAATGATATCTTTCGAGACCTATTGGATATTTGTGTCGTCATCTATTTAGATGATATCCTCATCTATTCATCTTCAGAAGAAGAACACATTAAACACGTCCGATGGGTCCTTGCCAGGCTTCAAACATACCGTCTGTATGCAAAGCTAGAGAAATGTACATTCCACTCTCAAAATATCAGTTTCCTAGGTTATAAGCTTACATCTGGTGAGATCCGAATGGAGGATGATAAGATTAAAACCATACTCAACTGGCCTACTCCTATCGATAAGAAATCACTACAACGTTTCCTCGGTTTCTCAAATTTCTATAGAAAATTCATAAGGAACTACTCGCACATTGTTAAACCTTTAACAAGACTCACTGGTACCACTACAGGATTCACATGGGACTCTGAAGCCCAACATGCCTTTGACAAACTTAAAAATGCCTTCACCTCTGAGCCTATACTTAAATTACCTGACCCTACTCTACAGTACATATTAGAGGTAGATGCCTCTGATTACGCAATTGGAACTATACTTTCCCAAAGGACTTCCATCAGTACTCCAGTGCATCCCGTCGCCTATCACTCTAGAACTCTCACATCAGCCGAAATGAACTACCCTATCGCTGAAAAAGAGTTGCTGGCTATTAAGGTCGCTCTTGAGAACTGGAGACACCTATTGGAAGGCACTGACTTGCCCATTTTAATTTACACTGACCATCGTAACCTAGAATACCTCAAAACCACCAAGACTTTGTCATCTAGACAAGTTAGGTGGAGTCTTTTTTTTGATAAGTTTAACTATCTAATTACCTACCGTCCAGGTAGTGCCAATGGTAAGGCTGACTCGCTCTCCAGGATGTTTCCCAGGCCTCATTGTGCCACCACAACTACTATAATACCCACAGAACGGATTATAGCTCTCATAGCTGATTTTCCCTCAAGGATAAAACAAGCTTTGCTCAATGACCACTCCCTTCCGTCTTCACATACTCTTACAAAAGGATCTGATCAGTTACTCTATAAGGAAGATAAATTATATATCCCAACTGAGCTACGAATTGAAATTCTCCAAACAATACATGACAACCCATTGTCTGGACACCCTAGACATTACAAAACCCTAGAACTCCTAAAAAGGAACTTCTGGTGGCCAAATATGTACAAAACAGTTTATGACTATATCAATACATGTACAGTCTGTGCAACCTCTAAACGACAGAGAGTTCCTCCATATGGACTTCTTATGTCTTTACCTATTCCAGAGAAACCTTGGAGCTCCATTTCAATGGATTTTGTGGTTGACTTACCCCCTTCTGCAGATTACACCACCATCCTGGTGGTTATTGATCAATTCACTAAGATGGTACACTTTGTTCCTTTAACCGAACTTCCAACTGCTCTAAAAACTGCACACATTTTCATTGAAAATATTGTACGTCTGCACGGTTTACCTAGCACCATCACTTCTGACAGGGGCGTACAATTTACCTCCAAATTTTGGAGAGAGCTATGTAGACTCCTCTCCATCCAGAACAACTTCACTAGTGCTTACCATCCCCAATCAAATGGACTTTCAGAAAGGACTAATCAGTGGTTGGAGCAGTTCTTGCGTTGTTACTGTTCTCATTTACAATATGACTGGTCTACATTCTTGCCTTTGGCGGAGTTCTCCTTCAATAACACTCTCAGTTCCACTACTAAACTTACGCCTTTCTATGCCAACTATGGCTATCATCCAACTTTTCATTTCTTAAAACCTGACTCCAGCTATAATCCGACTGTCACCGAAACCCTAAATACCATCAAATCGGGATTCGAAGTTATACGCTCCAATATTAAAATAGCACAGTTAAGACAAAAACGATACTTTGACCTACATCGATGCCATCCGCCAACTTTTAAGGTTGGTGACAGGGTTTGGTTATCAACCAAGAACTTAAAACTTGGAACTCCTTCAAAGAAACTCAGCGCCTTATTCATTGGTCCTTAATCCATCGCTAAGGTGATAAACCAAAATGCTGTACGCTTGACACTCCCAGCACATCTCCATATTCATCCAACCTTCCACTTTTCTCTCCTTAAGCCATACCTAGAGAACAAGTTTCCTGGGAGATCTCTTCCTCCTCCTGCTCCAGTTGTGATAGATGGCGATTTGGAATATGAGGTTGATCAAATATTGGACTCTAGATTGTGTAGAGGGAGACTCCAATACTTAGTCAGATGGAAGGGTTATGACTCGTCTGAAGATTCTTGGATTCCCGTCTCTGACCTGAGAGCCCCTCGTCTTCGTTCTGACTTCCACAAACGTTATCCTCTCAAACCCTTGCAGCTCTGAGGTCTGCCTTACTCGGGGGGTCCTGTAATGCTCTAACTTACTGCCCCTTTAAGTATGGCCCTCCTCCTTCAGCCTATTTAAGCCAGCACTTCCTCTAACACTCTGCTTAGGTATCTTCAATTGCATAGAGTTTCCTTCCTGTGCAACTTACTGAAGCCAATCAACTACAGACTGCTGTTGCTCCTCAGTCTGTATCAGCTGCTAACCTACAGGAGCTGCAGCCTTTTTCACTGCTTCTGGATTCACTTTCAGTTTCTCTATAACAGCAGGACACTCCACACTGAAGCTGCATTGTTCCTCTCCTGCTGTCTGGAAAAGCCTTTAACCTTAACTACTGAATTACTGCTGGCAATCACTGCTCTAATGATCTCCTATACAGGACTGCATTCCTTCCATAAGATAAGTTGTTTCCCTTACAATCTATGCTTATGTGTGCTGCTCATTAACTCTCACAAAGTCTGTGCTTGCTATAATATGTAATACAACAAATCTTACTAGTTCTTTTTGCTAACAGTACACACACTAATCATCAACTTGTTATAACCTGTTGCTTAAATGGACTGCAATTAACAAACTAACTTTGTCTCTAACTGCTATTGATGAACTACTAATCTAAAACAGAGATTGTTTGTTTATTTTTCCATTAATCTCAAGGCAGCCCCTGTGTTCAGATAATGTTTTCACATCTACCCACAACATTAGTATCAGCTGTTAGCCAGCTAACCCTTATTTAACCAGCTATTGCTAGCAGTCTTGCCTGCTCTCTCAGACTCAGACTGCTACTGATAGTTAAATCATTTTGCAGTTTCCTATGGTGTGGTCTCTTGTCAATGATTCCACTCTAACAACAACTGCTAACAAACTCTGATATGACACGTCTATTGGAAACATTTTTCTAAATATAGGAGGTGGGGAAAACGGCACACCGGGTCTATCCCACTCCTTGCTAATAATTTCTGTAAGCCTTTTAGGTATAGGAAAAACGTCAGTACACACCGGCACCGCATAGTATCTATCCAGCCTACACAATTTCTCTGGAATTGCAACTGTGTTACAGTCATTCAGAGCAGCTAATACCTCTCCAAGCAATACACAGAGGTTCTCAAGCTTAAATTTAAAATTAGAAATCTCTGAATCAGGTTTCCCCGAGTCAGAGATGTCACCCACAGACTGAAGCTCTCCGTCCTCATGTTCTGCATACTGTGACGCAGTATCAGACATGGCTCTAACAGCATTTGCGCGCTCTGTATCTCTCCTAACCCCAGAGCTATCGCGCTTGCCTCTTAATTCAGGCAATCTAGATAATACCTATGACAGGGTATTATTCATGATTGCAGCCATGTCCTGCAAGGTAATCGCTATGGGCGTCCCTGATGTAATTGGCGCCATATTAGCGTGCGTCCCCTGAGCGGGAGGCGAAGGGTCTGACACGTGGGGAGAGTTAGTCGGCATAACTTCCCCCTCAACAGAACCCTCTGGTGATAATTCTTTTATAGATAAAGACTGATCTTTACTGTTTAAGGTGAAATCAATACATTTAGTACACATTCTCCTATGGGGCTCCACCATGGCTTTCAAACATAATGAACAAGTAGGTTCCTCTGTGTCAGACATGTTTAAACAGACTAGCAATGAGACTAGCAAGCTTGGAAAACACTTTAAAACAAGTTTACAAGCAATATAAAAAACGTTACTGCGCCTTTAAGAAACACAAATTTTCCCAAATTTTGAAATAACAGTGAAAAAATGCAGTTACACTAACGAAATTTTTACAGTGTATGTAATAAGTTAGCAGAGCATTGCACCCACTTGCAAATGGATGATTAACCCCTTAATACCAAAAACGGAATAACAAATGACAAAAACGTTTTTTAAACAGTCACAACTGCCACAGCTCTACGGTGGCTTTTTACCTCCCTCAATACGACTTTTGAAGCCTTTTGAGCCCTTCAGAGAAGTCCTGGATCATGCAGGAAGAAGCTGGATGTCTGTGTCTGTAATTTTTGCTCTGCAAAAAAACGCCAAAATAGGCCCCTCCCACTCATATTACAACAGTGAGAAGTCTCAGGGAACTGTTTCTAGGCAAAATTCAAGCCAGCCATGTGGAAAAAACTAGGCCCCAATAAGTTTTATCACCAAACATATGTAAAAAACGATTAAACATGCCAGCAAACGTTTTAAAATACACTTTTATAAGAGTATGTATCTCTATTAATAAGCCTGATACCAGTCGCTATCACTGCATTTAAGGCTTTACTTACATTACTTCGGTATCAGCAGAATTTTCTAGCAAATTCCATCCCTAGAAAAATATTTTAACTGCACATACCTTATTACAGGAAAACCTGCACGCTATTCCCCCTCTGAAGTTACATCACTCCTCAGAATATGTGAGAACAGCAAAGGATCTTAGTTACTTCTGCTAAGATCATAGAAAACGCAGGCAGATTCTTCTTCTAAATACTGCCTGAGATAAACCGTACACTCCGGTACTATTTAAAAATAACAAACTTTTGATTGAAGAAATAAACTAAGTATAAAACACCACAGTCCTCTTACGACCTCCATCTTAGTTGAGAGTTGCAAGAGAATGACTGGGTATGGCAGTGAGGGGAGGAGCTATATAGCAGCTCTGCTGTGGGTGATCCTCTTGCAACTTCCTGTTGGGAAGGAGAATATCCCACAAGTAATGGATGATCCGTGGACTGGATACACTTAACAAGAGAAATTACTTCAGGGAGTTAGGTAGTAAGCTTAAAGCAAGGACCTCCAAAGTAATATTTTCGGAGATATTACCAGTGCAGTGTGCTAATTCAGTAAGGCAGAAGGAGCTAAGGTCTGTTAATTCATGGTTAAAAACATGGTGTAAAAATGAGGGGTTTTACTTTTTAGAGCACTGGGCTGATTTTTCACTAGGGTGCAATTTTTACAGTAAGGATGGATTGCACCTGAATGACATAGGTGCAGGTGTGTTGGGGAAAAGGATGGTAGCACATTTAGAGAACCTTTTAAACTAGGCAAAGGGGGGAGGGTCAGTTAGAAAACAATAGAATAGAGAGATCAGTCTGTGAATATGTCACTACCTTAATATCTCAAGGAAGGGATGACTTAAGAAATGTCACATTAAAAAGTATAGAGGAAAGCACACCAAGTAGCAGCAGAAAGCACATGAAAATTAAATGTATGGAAACAAATGCAAGAAGCATGACAGGTAAAATGGAGGAGCTGACGCTCTTAGTTGCAGAAGAGGACTATGATGTTATCAGTATAACTGAAACTTGGTGGGATGATTCACATGACTGGGCAGTTAACTTAGAGGGGTATACTTTATTTAGGAGGGACAGGAATAATAAAAGGGGTGGAGGAATCTGCATGTATATTAAAACTAACCTTAAACCTACAATAAGGGAAGATATTTATGATACAAGTGACAATGTAGAGACCCTGTGGGTTGAAATAAAGAGTGGGGGGAAAAATCCTAAAAAATATTACATTTTTTTACATAGATTAATTACACATTCTGTATGGTCTTAACATTGCAATTATGCCTTAATGCAGTGATTTTTAACCTTTTTTTTGCCGTGGCACACTTTTTTTACATTAAAAAATCCTGTGGCACACCACCATCCCAAAATTTTAAAAAAATCACACATTGTAGCCTAATACAGCATATATATATACACATACACACAAACACACACATACTGTATGTATTGTGCTGTTATGCCATGCCTCCTACAAACAACCCCTGCACTGGGAGTAAAAAACAAGCAAAGTTTAAAAAATATGTCACACTGTTGTCAGTCTGCCGTGGCACACCTGAGGATCTCTCACGGCACACTAGTGTACCACGGCACACTGGTTGAAAAACACTGCCTTAATGTTTGCAAATATCGTCCTAGGTTTAATTGGCAGCCATGGATTTGTTCAGTATATTGTTAATTAGGCATTTTTCATAAATATTGTTTAGACAAACTATAAGACACATACACATATACACAAATTAACATGTTTTATGTGTTCACATCTATATTAGCCTGTTAGTATGCACACAAGGATCTTTTGTACCTTCTGTTTTATCACATTAATTGTTTTTTAATACTTCCTTATGTGCTGTTAGTGTCTCTTTCAGGGTGACATCCAGTTGCACCCATTACAGGTCAGTGATTGGACAGTCATTCCTTTAAGTACACCACAGACATCCTTAGCACTAGTTCCTATGGCTAAGCGCCACTAGGGGGTGCGAAATGCGTCAGGACCGCTATCCTTGTTCACCTGCATTAAGATGCAGCTTTTACCTTTTCTTCAATTAAGATTTTTTGGATTTTATCTTGCCCCCGAGTGCTCAGATCACTGCTTTCCTAAAAAATATTACTAGGAACATGCTACAAGCCCCTCAACATTAGTGACCCGGAGGGAACTCAACTACATATCCAAATAAGTAAGGCTGCTAATAACAGTGTTGTAATTATGGGAGATTTTAACTACCCTGATATAAACTGAGCCAATGAAACTAGTAATTCAGCTAAGGGGGATAGATTTTTAAATGTTCTCAGGGATAACTTATTGTCACAATTAATAGAGGAGCCAACTAGGAGTAAAGCTATATTGGAGTTAGTGCTATCAAACAATACAGATAAAATATCAAACATAGAAGTCAAAGAACATTTGGGTAACAGTGATCATAACATGGTCACATTTGAAATCTCTTTTCATAAGCAGTGTCTTAAAGGTTTAACTAAGACTTTTAATTTCAAGAACGCAAAATTCAAAGATTTAAGGAAATCATTAAATAATAAAAATTGGGACAAAGTATTCTTTAATAAAAATAAAGAGGATAAATGGATAACATTTAAAACTTTGTTAAATAAATATACATATCAACAAATACCATATGGTTATAAAATTCAAAAATCAAAGCCATTGTGGCTAAATAAAAAAAAGAGAAATTAGGAAAAAATGTAGGGCAATTAAATTATTCAAAGAAAAAGAAAATTTATGCTTACCTGATAAATGTATTTCTTTTTTGAAACGATAAGTCCATGGATTATCTTAATTACCAATGGGATGTTCACCTCCTGGTCAGCAGGAGGCAAAGAGCACCTACAGCAGAGCTGTTAAATAGCTCCTCCCTTCCCTCCCACTCCAGTCATTCGACCGAAGTTAGGAATAGAAAGAAAAGCCAAGGTGCAGAGGTGTCTGAAGTTTACAATAACCCACAACCTGTCTAAAAGAACAGGGCAGGCCGTGGACTCATCGTGTCAAAAAATAAATAAATTTATCAGGTAAGCATAAATTTTCTTTTCTTTTTTAAGACACGAGTCCACGGATCATCTTAATTACTAATGGGATTCAATACCCAAGCTAGAGTACGCAGATGATACGGGACGGACAAGACAGGGAACCTAAACGGAAGGCACCACTGCTTAAATAACCTTTCTCCCAAAAGCGGCCTCAGCCGAAATGAAAGTATCAAATATGAAGAACTTTGAAAAAGTGTGAAGAGAGGACAAAGTTGCAGTTTTGTAAATCTGTACCACAGAAGCCTCATTCGTGAATGCCCATGAGGAAGCAACAGCCCTCGTGGAATGAGCCGTAACTCTCTCTGTAGGCTGCGTTCCACCAGTTTCATATGCAAAACGTATGATACTCTACAGTCAAAAAGAAAGAAGTAGCCGTAACCTTCTGTCCCTTACGTTTTCCTGAAAAAACTTTAAAGCACGGATCACGTCCAAATTGTACAGAATCGTTCCATCTGAGAAGAAGGATTAGGACACAAAGAAGGAACAACAATCTCCTGATTAATGTTCCGATCAAAAACAACCTTAGGAAAAAATTCTAATTTAGTACGTAATTACCTTATCTGAATGGAAAATAAGGTAAAGAGACTCATACTGCAATGTCGAGAGCTCTGACACTCTACGAGAAGAAATAGCAACAAGAAATAAAAACTTTCCAAGATAACAACTTAATATCTAAGGAATGCATAGGCTCAAACGGAGCCCCTAGAAGAACTTTGAAAACTAAATTCAGATTCCATGGAGGAGTAACTGGTTTTCAACACAGGCCTGATCCTGACCAAATGATTGTGCATCTGGAACATCCGCCAGATGTTTGTGAAACAAAAAGGAAATTTATGCTTACCTGATAAATTGATTTCTTCAACGATACGACAAGTCCACGGATTCATCCTTACTTGTGGGATATTATCCTCCTGCTAACAGGAAGTGGCAAAGAGCACCACAGCAGAGCTGTATATATAGCTTCTCCCTTCTCTCCACCCCCAGTCATTCGACCGAAGGTATAGGAAGAGAAAGGAAAAGCTAAAAGGTGCAGAGGTGACTGAAGTTTTGAAAATAAAATAAATTCTGCCTTAAAAAGACAGGGCGGGCCGTGGACTCGTCGTATCGTAGAAGAAATCAATTTATCGGGTAAGCATAAATTTCCTTTTCTTCTACAAGATACGACGAGTCCACGGATTCATCCTTACTTGTGGGATACAATATCAAAGCAACAGGACACGGATGAACGGGAGGGACAAGACCGATACCTAAACGGAAGGCAACACTGCTTGAAGAACCTTTCTCCCAAAAATAGCCTCCAAAGAAGCAAAAGTATCAAATTTGGAAAAAGTATGAAGGGAGGACCAAGTCGCAGCCTTACAAATCTGTTCAACAGAAGCATCGTTTTTAAAAGCCCATGTGGAAGCCACCGCTCTAGTAGAATGAGCCGTCATTTTTTCAGAAGGCTGCTGTCCAGCAGTCTCGTATGCCAGGCGGATGATGCTTTTCAGACAAAAAGAAAGAGAGGTAGCCGTAGATTTTTGACCCCTACGCTTTCCAGAATAAACAATTAATAGAGAAGATGTTTGAAGGAAATCCTTGGTCGCTTGTAATAAAACTTGAAGGCACGAACCACGTCCAAGTTATGTAACAGACGTTCCTTCTTAGACGAAGGATTAGGACACAAGGAAGGAACAACAATTTTCTGATTAATATTCTTATTTGAAAACACCTTAGGAAGGAATCCAGGTTTAGTATGCAAAACCACCTTATCAGAATGGAATATAAGATATGGCGAATCACATTGTAACGCAGAAAGCTCAGAAACTCTTCGAGCAGAAGAGATAGCAACTAAGAACAAAACTTTCCAAGATAAAAGCTTAATATCTATGGAATGCATGGGTTCAAACGGAATCCCTTGAAGAACATTGAGAACTAAATTCAAACTCCATGGCGGAGCAATAGGTTTAAACACAGGCTTGATTCTGATTAAAGCCTGACAAAAAGACTGAACGTCTGAGACATCCGCCAGACGCTTGTGTAGTAAAATTGACAAAGCAGAAATTTGTCCCTTTAAGGAACTAGCTGATAATCCCTTCTCCAATCCTTCTTGGAGAAAGGACATAATCCTAGGAATCCTAACCCTACTCCATGAGTAGCCCTTGGATTCGCACCAATAAAGATATTTACGCCATATCTTATGGTAAATCTTTCTAGTGACAGGCTTTCGAGCCTGAATCAAAAGTATCAATGACCGACTCAGAGAATCCCCGCTTAGATAAAATCAAGCGTTCAATCTCCAGGCAGTCAGTTGCAGAGAATTTAGATTTGGATGTTGGAACGGACCTTGAATGAGAAGGTCCCATCTCAATGGAAGTTTCCACGGCGGCAGAGAGGACATGTCCACTAGATCCGCATACCAAGTCCTGTGTGGCCATGCAGGCGCTATTAGAATTACCGAAGCTCTCTCCTGTTTGAGTCTTGCAATCACACGAGGCAGGAGAGGAAATGGTGGAAACACATAAGCCAGGTTGAACGACCAATGTACTGCTAGAGCATCTATCAGTACAGCTTGGGGATCCCTTGACCTGGACCCGTAACAAGGAAGTTTGGCATTCTGACGAGATGCCATCAGATCCAATTCGGGTGTGCCCCATTGATTAATCAATGATGCAAACACCTCCGGATGGAGTTCCCACTCCCCCGGATGAAAAGTTTGACGACTCAGAAAATCCGCTTCCCAGTTCTCTACTCCTGGGATATAGATTGCTGATAGATGGCAAGAGTGAGCCTCCGCCCATCGGATTATCTGTGAAACCTCTATCATCGCTAGAGAACTCCTGGTTCCCCCTTGATGATTGATATATGCTGCAGTCGTGATATTGTCCGACTGGAATCTTATGAATTTGGCCAAAGCCAACTGAGGCCACGCCTAAAGCGCATTGAATATTGCTCTCAGTTCCAGAATATTGATTGTCAGTAGAGACTCCACCTGAGTCCAAACACCCTGAGCCTTCAGGGAATTCCAGACTGCACCCCAGCCCAAGAGACTGGTGTCCGTCGTCACTATTACCCATGTTGGCCTGCGGAAGCACATTCCCTGGGACAGATGATCCTGTGACAACCACCAAAGAAGAAAGTCTCTGGTCTCTTGATCCAGATTTATCTGAGGAGATAAATTTGCATAATACCCAGGGCCACTGCTATGCCCTGCGGTCTGAGAACCGCTAGAAGGTACCCTAGCACCTTTGTGAAGATTCTGGGAGCTGTGGCCAACCAGAAAAGAAGGGCCACAAACTGATAATGTTCGTCCAGAAAGGCAAACCATAGAAACTGATGGTGATCCTTGTGGATAGGAATGTGAAGATACGCATCCTTCAGGTCCATGGTGGTCATATATTGACCCTCCTGGATCATTGGTAAAATTGTTCGTAAAGTCTCCATCTTGAATGATGGGACTCTGAGAAATTTGTTTAGACATTTGAGATCAAAGTTCCCTCTTTTTTGGGAACCACAAACAGATTTGAGTAAAACTCCTGTCCCTGTTTTGGAACTGGGTAAATTACTCCCATGGTATAGAGGTCTTTTACACAGCGTAAGAACGCCTCTCTTTTTGTCTGGTCTACAGACAAACGTGAAAGATGAAATCTCCCTCTTGGGAGCAAATCCTTGAATTCTAGCTGATATCCCTGGGTCACAATTTCCAATGCCCAAGGATCCTGAACATCCCTTGCCCAAGCCTGAGCAAAGAGAGAAAGTCTGCCCCCTACTAAATCCGGTCCCGGATCGGGGGCTGCCCATTCATGCTGTCTTGGTAGCAGCAGTGGGCTTCTTGGTTTGTTTATTTTTATTCCAGGCCAGGTTAGGTCTCCAGACTGGCTTGGATTGAGCGAAATTCCCTTCCTGCTTTGTGGAGGAAGAGGAAGCAGAGGGTCCTCCTTTAAAGTTTTGAAAGGAACGAAAATTATTTTGTTTACCCCTCATCTTAACAGACTTATCCTGAGGCAGGGAATGACCTTTACCTCCAGTAATGTCAGAAATGATTTCCTTCAATTCAGGCCCGAATAGGGTCTTACCCTTAAAAGGAATAGCTAAAAGCTTAGATTTTGATGACACATCAGCAGACCAAGATTTGAGCCATAAAATGGTAAAACCTTCATTTTTTGCCGCTAATTTATTTGAAAAGCGGCATCAGTAATAAAAGAATTAGCTAGCTTGAGAGCCTTAATTCTATCCAAAATTTCATCTAATGGGGTCTCAACCTTAAGAAACTCTTCTAGAGCATCAAACCAAAAAGCTGCTGCAGTAGTAACTGGAACAATGCAAGCTATAGGCTGTAAAAGATATCCCTGATGAATAAATAATTTCTTTAGAAGACCCTCTAACTTTTTATCCATAGGGTCTTTGAAAGCACAACTGTCCTCAATAGGTTTAGTTGTACGCTTAGCCAGGGTAGAAATAGCTCCCTCCACCTTAGGGACCGTTTGCCAAGAATCCCGAATGGTGTCAGATATGGGAAACATTTTCTTAAAATTAGGAAGGGGAAAGAACGGTATATCTGGTCTATCCCATTCCTTTGTAACAATGTCCGAAAAACATCAGTGTAAGTAGGCACCTCTAGATATTTGTCCATCTTACACAATTTCTCTGGTGGTATCACAATAGGGTCACAATCATCCAGAGTCGCTAAAACCTCCCGAAGTAACAGGCGGAGGTGTTCAAGCCTAAATTTAAGGGACATCGCGTCCGAATCTGTCTGGGGCAACACATTTCCTGAGTCTGAAAGTTCCCCCTCAGACAGCAATTCCTCGACCCCCAAATCAGAGCACTGTGAGGGTACGTTGGAAATGGCCAATAAGGCCTCAGAGGTTTCAGTATTTACCTTAATACCTGGCCTACTGCGTTTCCCCTGTAAAATTGGCAGTTTAGATAATACCTCTGTAAGAGTAGTAGACATAACTGAAGCCATATCTTTGCAGAGTAAAAGAATAAGACGCACTAGAAGAACTTGGCGTCGCTTGAGTGGGCGTTAAAGGTTGTGACACTTGGGGAGAATTGCATATCCTGATTCTCTTCAGATTGAGAACCATCCTTAGACATACTTTTATCACCTAAAATATGTTCTTTACAGTGTAAGGCACTTTCAGTGCAAGATGGACACAATGTAAGAGGGGGTTCCACAATGGCTTCTAAACACATAGAGCATTGACTTTCCTCAATGTCAGACATGTTGAACAGGCTAGTAATAACCACAAAGGTCGTTAAACACTTTATTTATTGAGTAAAACAAAATTTTGAAAAATAAGTACTGTGCCTTTAAGAATAAAAAAGCGCACAATTTTTTTCAAATCTGCTTAAAAATGATAACAAACGTTCAATTTTAAGGTATTCTTATCCTAAATTGCAGTCGGATATTGCACCACAGGCAAGGGCAAATTAAACCTCTCAAATGATTAACACAAAACCGTTAAAGAAAAATAAATACACAGGATTTCAGTAATACCCTTTTTTATGTCTATAGGATTACTGCTTACCCCTTCCCTCTTTGGTAACTATGTCAGCCAGTTCTGATATATCACAGTCTCCTCAGAAATAAATGACTGAACATACCTCAATGCTTGTAGCATAAAAATGTTCCCCACACTGAAGATGGATCTTAGTGATAACTGCTAAGATCATCAACCTCAGGGCAGAAATCGTCTTCTATATGCTGCCTGAGGAAAATAGTACTCACCGGTACCATTTAAAATAAAAAACTTCTTGATTGAAGAAACTGAAGTATCTTGGTTACCTCTGTCATTGTTAAGGAACTCCTCGTTCCTCCCTGATGATTGATGTCAGTCACTGAAATTATGTTGCCCGACCGGAACCTGATAAACTGGGCCGAGACTAACTGAGGCCAGGCCAGAAGAGCATGGAAGATCGCTCTCAGCTCCAGGATGTTTATAGGAAGAACAGACTAACTGAATCCACACACCCTGAGCCTTTAGGGAACCCCAGACAGCTCCCCACCCTAGAAGACTGGCGTCTGTTGACAAAATCACCCCAGATGGTCTGCGAAAGCAGGTTCCCTGGGAAAGATGATCCAGAGACAACCACCACTGAAAAGAATCCCTGGTCTCCTGCTCCAGTAGTATTTGAGGAGACACATCCACATAATCTCCGTTGCATTGCTTGAGCATGCTTAACTGCAGAGATCTGAGGCGAGCAAACCGAGCAAACGGGAAGATGTCCATTGCCGCCACCATCAGCCCGATAACCCCATGCACTGAGCCACTGATGGCCGAGGAGTGGACTGAAGGAATCGACAAGTATCAATAAGCTTTGATTTCCTGACTTCCGTCAGAAAAATCTACATTGATAGGGAATCTATTATAGTTCCCAAGAAAGTTACCCTTGTATTTGGGACTAAGTAACTCTCTTCCAAATATACCTTCCACCCGTGAGATTGCAGGAAGGATAACACCAAGTCTGAGTGGAATCTTGCTTGTTCTAATGATGGCGCCTGGACTAGGATGTCGTCCAGATAGGGTGCCACTGCAATGTCCTTAACCGAAGCATCGCCAATAATGATCCCAGAACCTTTATGCTTTTTTTTTTTTTTAAATCCTGGGAGATGAGGCAAGACCGAAGGGAAGAGCCACGAACTGGTAATGTTTGTTCAGAAAGGAAAAACCTTAGAAACTTGTGATGATTCTTGTGAATGGTGACTTGCAGGTACGTGTCCTTTAAACCACTGTTGTCATAAATTGACCCTCTTGGATCCGAGGAAGAATGGAACGAATAGTTTCCATCTTGAAGGACGGTACTCTGAAAAAATTGTTTAGACTCTTGAGATCTAAAATTGGTCTGAAGGTTCCCTCTTCTTTGGAAACCACGGACAGATTGGAGTAAAAACCCTCACCCTGTTCCTGTATTGGAACTGGAAAAATCCCTTCCAAGTTGGGAAGGTCGTAAGAACGCCTCTCTTTTTGTCTGATCTGCAGAAAATCTTTAAAGCAGAAACCTGCCTCTGGGAGGAAAACTATTGAACTCTAGTTTGTATCCCTGGGACACTATTTCCATTGCCCAGGGATCCTGAACATCTTTAACCCAAACCTGAGTTAAGAAGAAAGTCGGCCCCCTACAAGATCCGGTCTCGGATCGGGGACATGCCCTTCATGCTGTCTTTGATTTGACAGCAGGCTTTTTGGATTTTTATCCTTCTATTCCAAGATTGATTGGGTCTCTATGCAGGTGAAGTCTGTTCCTAATTGGAGGCAGCAGAGGAAGAATTTCCCTTGAAATTTCAAAAGGAACAAAAAACACTGTCGTCCTTATATGTTTGTTTCTCTTATCTTGAATGAGAAGATGAACCTTACCATGATATCGGAGATAATCTCCGACAGGCCAGGTCGAAACAAGGTCTTCCCCTTGTAAGGAATCGTCAAAATTATACTAAGATGAGGCAACCGCAGACCAGGACCTTTCCGTAACGCTCTGCGGCCATATGGCAAAGCCTGAAATCTCAGCTCCCAGCCTAAAAACCTGAAGGGGAGCATCTGAAATAAAGAAGTTGGTTAGCTAAATCGCCTTTATCCTATTCTGGAATTCCTCGAGAGAAGTGTCTGTCCGAATATGATCAGACAACGCATCAACCAGTACACCGCCGCACTGGTAAAAGAGCAATACACACCGTAGGTTATTTTAACCCCTGACGGACACACATCCTTTAATAGGATCTGCTCTATTTGGAGAAAAGGGGGAACCCCCCTATCCAATCATTGTAGCCCTATTTGGTACAAACAAAATGTCTACCATGAAGGGCACATCAAATTGGTTATATAGCTTATTGGACTTATTATGATTGACCAACGTCCAGGGTAGCATCCTTAAGTAGCAAACGGAGGTGTACAAGCGTTTACAACCTCAGTACTAAACAAAGGAATTACCCAGACAGAGTCTGAGTTTTCCTCCTTATATACTACTGAAGTATCTTCCTCTACAGGTCTCATGGAAGAAAATTTGGAATATCTACTACAGTATCAGCAAAATTAACTGATTAAATACATATCCTCAATTGTTTTCCCTACTGCATGAGAAAAACAAACAATGCAACAGATATTGCTTCAATGAAATTAGGAGGTGATGTCTTGCAAAGTAACTCCTTGTGGAGTTGATAGGGAAGCGCAGGGCAATGCATGTGTGGGCTATCAAAAATGTATTTTTATTTTTTTATATATCCCAATAGAAAAATCTCTCACAACATAAAGAAACAGAGAAAGGGATTGGTGGAACCACATTTATTTTCAAATAATGAGACACTATGTAAGGTCTCTGGGACCAATCTGACTCGCATATAGGTGATTATCAAATAAAAAACTGACACAGAAAAAAACGTTACTGTCTCTTTAATTTTTAAAGTGTAACTTTTTTATGCATTTTATTGTGTCTCTAACTTTTAAAGTGTAACCCTTGTTAATTAACACCGCAAGGTACTTGGGCTCTAGTGTAAACATGACTGATTCAGTACACAATATTGCAACTCCTTCTACGCCTCAGCAAACCTAGCTGAGGTGCCTGCCAGCCCTTCTGCTCCGCAAAAATTCCGGACTCATTGCTATAGTACTGTCCGGAACTACAAACAAACACCTAGATTTCTCCACTGTTCCTTCCGATAATGGAAGTTGTAGCAAAGTGGAGTGCAACAACATTGGCGTCACACAAAAACTCTGCCCATCGTGGGCGTTACCAAACACCATCTCTCGGTCACCATTAATATTTGGCAAATGAAAGCGCTGGGAGACCAACAACAATGGGAATAATTGCAAAGGATTCTAAGTCTAACCCTAAAAGGTTCTTTAAGTACATAAATAGCAAACAATCTAAGAAGGACAATATAGGTACATTAAAATGCATGGAGGGTAGCATGATAAATAATGACAGGGAGAAGGCTGAGGTACTAAATCAGTTTTTTTTCTTCAGTATACACAAGAGAGGAACCATTGGATGATACTTTGGAACAAAATAGAACATGCCAGTCCATACCATTAACTGGGTTATGTTTAGAGGATATCAGGAAAAAACTGCATAATATTAAGGTAAATAAAACTCCAGGCCCAGATGGAATACACCCAACGGTGTTAATGGAACTTAGCACTGTTATAGACAAACCTCTAGTCTTAATTTTTCAAGACTCATTATCCTCAGGCATGGTACCCCAGGATTGGCGTAAAGCTGATGTGGTGCCACTCTTCAAAAAGGGAAGCAGGGATGATCCAGGAAGCTATAGACCAGTTAGTCTGACATCAATAGTGGGGAAGATATTTGAAGGGATTATAAAGGATTATATTGATGATCATATTCGTGTAAACAAGATTATGAGTTCTAATCAGCATGTTTTAAGGAGAAATAGATCATGCCAAACTAATCTAATCAGATTCTATGAGGAAGTAAGTAAAAATATAGATAAAGGGGAATCAGTTGATGTGATATACTTAGATTTTGCAAAGGCATTTGGTACAGTGCCACATGAGAGATTAATGCACAAAATTAAGGGACTGGGAATAGCTGAAAATGTTAGCTCATGGATAAATAACTGGATAAAAGATAGGGAGCAACGAGTAGTAGTAAATGGATCGAACTCAGATTGGACAAAGGTAATCAGTGGAGTCCCCCAGGGATCAGTACTGGGCCCTGATCTCTTTAATATTTTTATAAATGATTTGGAGCAAGGATTACATAGCGACATCTCTATTTTTGCAGATGATACTAAGTTAAGTAAGGTCATTAGGTCAGAGCAGTATGAACTTTCATTACAATGGGATTTGCAAAAATTAGAAGTATGGGCAAATAAATGGAAAATGAGATTTAATACGGAAAAATGCAAGGTTCTACCTTTTGGAAGTAAAAATAAGCAGGCAACATATTTTTTAAATGGGACAAGACAGAGGAGGAAAGGGATTTGGGAGTAGTAATAGATAACAAGCTAAAGATGGGTGCACAATGCAGGGCAGCGTCTTCAAAGGCTAATAAGATACTAGCATGTATTAAAATAGGCATTGATTCAAGGGAGGAAAGCATAATTTTGTCACTATATAAAGCCCTGGTAACACCTCACCTTGAGAATGGAGTGCAGTTCTGGGGACCGATTGCAAAAAAAGATATTGCAGAACTAGAAAAAGTTCAGAGAAGGGCCACAAAGCTAATAAGGGGATTGGAGAATTTAACCTATGAGGAGAGGCTAGCCAAACTAGGTCTGTTTTCTTTAGAAAAATGGCGCTTGAGAGGTGACATGATTACTTTATATAAATATATTCAAGGCCCATATACAGAGATGGCAGAAGCTCTGTTTATTCCAAGAAAATTGTTTCTGACAAGAAGTCACAAAGTTGGAGGAAAACATAATTTATGCTTACCTGATGAAATTATTTCTCTTGTAGTGTATCCAGTCCACGGATCATCCATTACTTGTGGGATATTCTCCTTCCCAACAGGAAGTTGCAAGAGGATCACCCACAGCAGAGCTGCTATATAGCTCCTCCCCTCACTGCCATATCCAGTCATTCGACCGAAACAAGACGAGAAAGGAGAAACCATAGGGTGCAGTGGTGACTGTAGTTTAATTAAAATTTAGACCTGCCTTAAAAGGACAGGGCGGGCCATGGACTGGATACACTACAAGAGAAATAAATTTATCAGGTAAGCATAAATTATGTTTTCTCTTGTTAAGTGTATCCAGTCCACGGATCATCCATTACTTGTGGGATACCAATACCAAAGCTAAAGTACATGGATGATGGGAGGGACAAGGCAGGAACTTAAACGGAAGGAACCACTGCCTGTAGAACCTTTATCCCAAAAACAGCCTCTGAAGAAGCAAAAGTGTCAAATTTGTAAAATTTTGAAAAGGTGTGAAGCGAAGACCAAGTCGCAGCCTTGCAAATCTGTTCAACAGAGGCCTCATTTTTAAAGGCCCAGGTGGAAGCCACAGCTCTAGTAGAATGAGCTGTAATCCTTTCAGGGGGCTGCTGTCCAGCAGTCTCATAGGCTAAGCGTATTATGCTCCAAAGCCAAAAGGAGAGAGAGGTTGCCGAAGCTTTTTGACCTCTCCTCTGTCCAGAGTAAACGACAAACAGGGCAGATGTTTGACGAAAATCTTTAGTAGCCTGTAAGTAAAACTTCAAGGCACGGACTACGTCCAGATTATGCAAAAGACGTTCCTTCTTTGAAGAAGGATTAGGACACAATGATGGAACAACAATCTCTTGATTGATATTCCTGTTAGAAACCACCTTAGGTAAAAATCAGATAAGGAGAATCACAATGTAAGGCAGATAACTCAGAGACTCTTCGAGCCGAGGAAATAGCCATCAAAAACAGAACTTTCCAAGATAAAAGTTTAATATCAATGGAATGAAGGGGTTCAAACGGAACTCCCTGAAGAACTTTAAGAACCAAGTTTAAGCTCCACGGGGGAGTAACAGTTTTAAACACAGGCTTAATCCTAACCAAAGCCTGACAAAATGCCTGGACGTCTGGAACTTCTGCCAGACGCTTGTGCAAAAGAATAGACAGAGCAGAGATCTGTCCTTTTAAAGAACTAGCTGATAAGCCTTTGTCCAAACCCTCTTGGAGAAAGGACAATATCCTAGGAATCCTAACCTTACTCCATGAGTAACTCTTGGATTCACACCAATAAAGATATTTACGCCATATCTTATGGTAGATTTTCCTGGTGACAGGCTTCCGAGCCTGTATTAAGGTATCAATGACTGACTCGGAGAAGCCATGCCTTGATAGAATCAAGCGTTCAATCTCCATGCAGTCAGTCTCAGAGAAATTAGATTTGGATGATTGAAAGGACCTTGTATTAGAAGGTCCTGTCTCAGAGGCAGAGTCCATGGTGGAAGAGATGACATGTCCACTAGGTCTGCATACCAGGTCCTGCGTGGCCACGCAGGCGCTATCAGAATCACTGATGCTCTCTCCTGTTTGATTTTGGCAATCAGTCGAGGGAGCAGAGGAAACGGTGGAAACACATAGGCCAGGTTGAAGAACCAAGGAGCTGCTAGAGCATCTATCAGCGTTGCTCCCGGGTCCCTGGACCTGGATCCGTAACAAGGAAGCTTGGCGTTCTGGCGAGACGCCATGAGATCCAGTTCTTGTTTGCCCCAACGATGGACCAGTTGAGCAAACACCTCCGGATGGAGTTCCCACTCCCCCGGATGAAAAGTCTGACGACTTAGAAAATCCGCCTCCCAGTTCTCTACGCCTGGGATGTGGATAGCTGACAGGTGATGTTGTCCAACTGAAATCTGATGAACCTCAGTGTTGCTAACTGAGGCCAAGCTAGAAGAGCCTTGAATATTGCTCTTAACTCCAGAATATTTATTGGGAGGAGTTTCTCCTCCTGAGTCCACGATCCCTGAGCCTTCAGGGAGTTCCAGACTGCGCCCCAACCTAGAAGGCTGGCATCTGTTGTTACGATTGGCCCGAATAAGGTCTGCCCCTTGAAAGGAATGTTGAGTAATTTAGACTTTGAAGTCACGTCAGCTGACCAGGATTTAAGCCATAGCGCCCTACGCGCCTGGATGGCGAATCCGGAATTCTTAGCCGTTAGTTTAGTCAAATGAACAATGGCATCAGAAACAAATGAGTTAGCTAGCTTAAGCGTTCTAAGCTTGTCAATAATTTCATTCAATGGAGCTGTCTGGATGGCCTCTTCCAGGGCCTCAAACCAGAATGCCGCCGCAGCAGTGACAGGCGCAATGCATGCAAGGGGCTGTAAAATAAAACCTTGTTGAATAAACATTTTCTTAAGGTAACCCTCCAATTTTTTATCCATTGGATCTGAAAAAGCACAACTGTCCTCAACCGGGATAGTGGTACGCTTTGCTAAAGTAGAAACTGCTCCCTCCACCTTAGGGACCGTCTGCCATAAGTCCCGTGTAGTGGCGTCTATTGGAAACATTTTTCTAAATATAGGAGGTGGGGAAAAGGGCACACCGGGTGTATCCCACTCCTTGCTAATAATTTCTATAAGCCTTTTAGGTATAGGAAAAACGTCAGTACACACCGGCACCGCATAGTATCTATCCAGCCTACACAATTTCTCTGGAATTGCAACTGTGCTACAGTCATTCAGAGCAGCTAATACCTCCCCAAGCAATACACGGAGGTTCTCAAGCTTAAATTTAAAATTAGAAATCTCTGAATCAGGTTTCCCCGAGTCAGAGATGTCACCCACAGACTGAAGCTCTCCGTCCTCATGTTCTGCATACTGTGAAGCAGTATCAGACATGGCTCTAACAGCATTTGCGCGCTCTGTATCTCTCCTAACCCCAGAGCTATCGCGCTTGCCTCTTAATTCAGGCAATCTAGATAATACCTCTGACAGGGTATTATTCATGATTGCAGCCATGTCCTGCAAGGTAATCGCTATGGGCGTCCCTGATGTAATTGGCGCCATATTAGCGTGCGTCCCCTGAGTGGGAGGCGAAGGGTCTGACACGTGGGGAGAGTTAGTCGGCATAACTTCCCCCTCGACAGAACCCTCTGGTGATAATTCTTTTATACATAAAGACTGATCTTTACTGTTTAAGGTGAAATCAATACATTTAGTACACATTCTCCTATGGGGCTCCACCATGGCTTTCAAACATAATGAACAAGTAGGTTCCTCTGTGTCAGACATGTTTAAACAGACTAGCAATGAAACTAGCAAGCTTGGAAAACACTTTAAAACAAGTTTACAAGCAATATAAAAAACGTTACGAAACACAAATTTTCCCAAATTTTGAAATAACAGTGAAAAAATGCAGTTACACTAACAAAATTTTTACAGTGTATGTAATAAGTTAGCAGAGCATTGCACCCACTTGCAAATGGATGATTAACCCCTTAATACCAAAAACGGAATAACAAATGACAAAAACGTTTTTTAAACAGTCACAACTGCCACAGCTCTACTGTGGCTTTTTACCTCCCTCAATACGACTTTTGAAGCCTTTTGAGCCCTTCAGAGAAGTCCTGGATCATGCAGGAAGAAGCTGGATGTCTGTGTCTGTAATTTTTGCTGTGCAAAAAAACCCTAAAATAGGCCCCTCCCACTAATATTACAACAGTGGGAAGCCTCAGGGAACTGTTTCTAGGCAAAATTCAAGCCAGCCATGTGGAAAAAACTAGGCCCCAATAAGTTTTATCACCAAACATATGTAAAAAACAATTAAAGATGCCAGCAAACGTTTTAAAATACACTTTTATAAGAGTATGTATCGCTATTAAGAAGCCTGATACCAGTCGCTATCACTGCATTTAAGGCTTTACTTACATTACTTCGGTATCAGCAGCATTTTCTAGCAAATTCCATCCCTAGAAAAATATTTTAACTGCACATACCTTATTACAGGAAAACCTGCACGCTCTTCCCCCTCTGAAGTTACCTCACTCCTCAGAATATGTGAACAGCAAAGGATCTTAGTTACTTCTGCTAAGATCATAGAAAACGCAGGCAGATTCTTCTTCTAAATACTGCCTGAGATAAACAGTACACTACGGTACCATTTAAAAATAACAAACTTTTGATTGAAGAAATAAACTAAGTATAAAACACCACAGTCCTCTTACGACCTCCATCTTAGTTGAGAGTTGCAAGAGAATGACTGGGTATGGCAGTGAGGGGAGGAGCTATATAGCAGCTCTGCTGTGGGTGATCCTCTTGCAACTTCCTGTTGGGAAGGAGAATATCCCACAAGTAATGGATGATCCATGGACTGGATACACTTAACAAGAGAAAGCGCAATTTTATGAAGTAACATAAAGTCATTATTATACCGCTTTTCTGCAATACAGCCGACTTGAACGATCTGTGCCCTTACAATGTAATGTAATACATACAAAATGGGGGCTGATAATCTGTATGTTTGGAAAACGAAACAACAAGCGATATGCTTAGTAGAAATATCACATAAAGAATATGCAGATCAATGTCGGGAACTGTACTGTTAATACAATACACATTAGTTATCGTCAGTATCATGAATATTAGCCAATCATATCCTTCATTACACATACGCCCCCATCTGTAACATAGTGATTGGTGCTCATAGGGGCGGCTCTCCCTGGATGAACTTGATTGGCCGGTGAACCGGTAGTAGTTTGCTATAAGAAAGGGTGACACCCAGGCCTCTGCTTGTCTCGCCACATTGAAAAAGGCTGGAACTAACAGCCGAAACGCGTTTGTGTCCTATGTAAGCACATCGGTGCACTATTTGGTTTTAATACTTAGTTGTCTCTTGTCTCTGTCACCTGAAGCCGAGGGAGCAGTCATCGGCCAGGAAACAGGGGGAAAAGATGACTTTAAGTTGTGTTGGGTATTATCTTATATAAGGTCCTTGTGTTAAAACTTTTTTAACTTATACTTAATAAAAATTTATTTTTTAATATACTTATAGTAGGAATGAGTGCTATTTAAACCCCACTCTTGAGGTTCTCTTACCTTTATATATACAGTTACATTAATGTAGGGTTAGCACCGGATATTATTCCTTATATTCCACTAATTTATACTGCATCTAGTGCCAGTTCTCCATCTCCTCATCCGAGTCTGAAGACTCGCCAGAAACACGGCCCTTTAAGCTCCGTTCAGAGTTTGATAGATAGGACTCTATATCTCTGGTAATATTTTAAAAGATGTTTTTAAAGTTACATTTTTATGAGTGGACTAGTAGTATAAATCAATAAAATATACATGTTTATCTGACTTATTTTGTATATCAGTTCATTTGATGTACTGGTACATATTTAATTTCCTAGTCACATCTTATATCATAGACATACATGATCATTATAGTTATTTATTAATACATGTCTCAACAGCGTTTAAGAGATGGGCTCAACATCTATGATGCATTTTTATATTAACTTATAGTATCTTATTTAGACCCCTCATCTTCACATCAGTTCTCCCCTGTCATGTTTATTAGACTCCTGGGGAAAAAAAAGAAAATTTTATTTTGAAACAAATCGGTTAAACATTTTTAAATTGACTATATAGCTACTTATTAAATTCAGCAAATACTTATCTAACATGCCACTGCTAGGCATTTTATTTTAGATCCACAAATACACATTTATACAATTTATTTGGACAGTCTGAGGCACATATTAAATATTTGAAAACTATATAATTTGTTTACATTTTAAATCCTCCAGATTCTTATGCTTTCAAAGAACATGTTTTAAAAGATGTTTTCCTGTTTTCTCTTGCTATTTTCTATTGAGACATAAGTCTGAGCTTCGTGTATTTGAACTCAGTGTGTGGTAATTAACTCTTGCATATACTTGTGCTTCAAAGGATTAGCTTTAGACCGAGCGACTGTTGTCTACAGATAGGAAAACTCCTTATACAGGCTTTCTTTGAAGTGGATAATTTGAGACATCCTGGCCTGTAATGTGTATCACAGTCACAACAGGGGGGTTGTGTTACCTAGCCTGGACCATCTAACAAAGAACTGCAATTTACAGTAATCAAGCTGATAAAAACAGCTTCATATATATATATATATGAATTCTTTGGTCTTATCATATTAAATAATATATAAATATGTATTATATATATTACTTAATAACACTCACAGATATCCTGACATAAATATATATATATATATATATATATATATCATGGTCTGAGGACTGGGCTAATTACCCCGAAACGTTACTTCACATATTTGTATTAAAATACAATATTTTGCAAGACCCGGCGAGTGCGTCCTTTTCTACTATGTATGCTAACCTTTGATGCACCCCGGGCACACTAATCACTATTGGAATAGTGAGTGCAGAGCTCTGGAACATTTTTGTATATATATATATATATATATATATATATATATATATATATATATATATATATAGTTGTTGCCACGTGTGAAAAACTAAGTACACCCTTACTGCTTCCCTAGGAATTAAGAGGCTAAGTAGCAGCCAGTTGCTGCTAATTACATTCCCTTGCTTAATTGATCATCAGCAAGTGTGACCACCTCTATAAAAGCTGAAGTTTTAGCAGTTTGGTGGTTTGGAGCATTCAGGTGTGTAACACAATGCCAAGGAGGAAAGATATCCGCAATGATTTTAGAGAAGCAATTGTTGCTGCCCATCAATCTGGAAAGGGTTATAAGGCCATTTACAAACAATTTAAAGTCCATCATTCTACAGTGAGAAAGATTATTCACAAGTGGAAAACATTCAATACAGTTGCCAATATTCCCAGGAGTGGGTGTCATAGCAAATTCACCCCAAGGTGAGACTATGCAATGCTCAGAGAAACTGCAAAAAAACCAAGAATTACATCTCAGACTATACAGCCCTTAGTTATCATGTTCATGATAGTACAATTAGAAAAAAAAATTGCTGGCATGTTCTTTTTTAGAGAGAAGAGGCTATCTTTCTTCTGGCAACCCATACAAACCATACTTGTTCAGTCTTTCTCTCCAATGGCATGGAGAGTCCACAACTTCATTCATTACTGTGGGGAAAACAATACCCAAGCTAGAGAGGACACAGAATGAACCGGGAGGGAAAGAAGGCAGGCAGACCTAAATTGACGGCACCACCGCTTGAAGCAGTTTTCTCCCAAAGGAAGCCTCAGCTGAGGCAAAAACATCAAACTTATAGAATTTAGAAAAAGTATGCAAGGAGGACCAGTCAGCTGCCTTACAGATTTGTTCCATAGAAGCTTCATTCTTAAAAGCCCAAGAAGAGGACACAGCACAGGTACCTCATAAGCCAAACAAATGACTCTCCTCAGCCTAAAGGAAAGAGTAGTCTAAGTGGCTTTTTGACCCTTGTGCTTACCTGCGTACACAACAAACAAGGAACCAGACTGTCTGAAATCCTTGGTAGCATAGAGATATAATTTCAAAGCATGCACAACATCAAGGTTGTGCAACAAACGCTCTTTCTGAGAAGGTTTTTGTACAAAATTACGGAACTATGATCTCTTGATTGATGTTGCGGAGCGACAACCTTAGGTAGAAAACCCAGCTTGCTATGTAAAACCACCTTATCCGCATGGAAAATCAGATAGGGAGTGTTATGAGCTGCTTATTCTATTTTCATTATTTTATATGTTTAACCAAACTTTTCCTTTTCTTTTACTGAACTCTTCTCTGAAACTGCAGATATATTACTTCTGTATTTTCCAGCAATTCACTCCTGACCTAATAAGTGATGTATCTTTAACAACTTACTTTTAGCCTAAAAAGTATATATCAGTACATCTTAAAGTTATGGCTTCTCCCATACATTGTTTTTTTAAATATCTGAAACTCAAGGTAAAATCCAAGGCTTCTCTGTACAGTATCAACTTCTCAATCCAATTAGCCAGCTAGCCTCTGGTCACATTCCAAGAAAACATATCTCCCAAATTTTAACATAGAGGACCTGTTTTTTTCTTCCTTTCCTAGTAACCACTAATCATGTGAGATTTATTGGCCAATCATTATCAGCCAATTAGCTCTCTGCTTTGTAAGTTACTGTAATAGTATAAAAATGCATGTATATGAAAATGTGTTAGTCTTCCGTTGCTGTTTTTTGTTCTGGGACACTGTTGCAACAGTGTAATAAAGATTACCTCTCCTGAGGTGAGCCCTTGTTTGATAAATATCTGGTCTGGACCTCTTTACTACTGCACCTGAGACGAGCTCACTCACGACAGGAGGATCACACTTTGTGGCCGATAACTCTACGAGCAAAAGAGATGGCCAACAAAAACAAAACCTTCCAAGAAAGAAGTTTAATATCAAATTAATGCATAGGCTCAAACGGAGCCTGATGTAGAACATGAAGAACCAGATTAAGGCTCCAAGGGGGAGCAACAGGTTTAAAGACAGGCCAAATCATAACTAGAGCCTGAACAAAAGGCTGAACGTCCAGAAGATTAGCTAACCTTTGTGAAGCAATACAGAAAGAGCAGAAATATGTCCCTTCCGAGAACTGGCTGACAAACCTTTCTCCAAACCCTCTTGGAGAAACACAGAATCCGAGGAACTCTCACCTTGTGCCGAGGGAAACCTCAAGACTCGCACCAGGTTAGGTAGGTGCGCCACACCTTGTGATAAATCCAATGAATCCCCGGCTCACGAGCCTGGATCAGAGTATCAATGACCCTAGGCGTTCAATCTCCACGCAGTCAGCTTCAGAGAATCTAGATTTTAATAAAGGAACGAACCTTGAAGTAGAAGGTCCGTCCTCCGTGGCAACCCCCAGCAAGGAGAGGAAGACATCTTCACGAGGTATGCAAACCAAGTCTTGCAAGGCCAAGCTGGAGCAATCAGAATCAGAGAGGGCCGCTCCTGATTGATGCGGGAATATGGCCCTGGGAAGAAGAGCAAATGGAGGGAACTGATAAATAAGATTGAAGTTCCAAGGAACTGCCAATGTGTCCACGAACACTGCTTAACGGTCCCTCGATCTTGACACGTATCTGGACAGTTTGAAATTCAGACTAGAACCATGAGGTCTATCTCCGGAACACCCCACCTGAGGGTTATCTTGGAAAATACCTCTGAATGAAGTGCCAACTCCCCCGGGTGGAACGTCTGTCTGCTCAGATAGTCTATCTCCCAATTCTCTTGGAATATGAATGGCTGAAATATGATAAACCGGACAGAACAAAGTTGAGGCCACGCCAACGGGCGTTGGAAGATGGCCCTCAATTCCAGAATGTTGATGGGAAGTGAGGACTCCTCCCGGGACCAGGTTCTTACATACATTGTGCCACCAAAGGGCGCATAGAAAGTTGAAGTAACAGTCGAGAGAAGCTTGGATCGCCTTAGATCTGTCAGAAAGATTTTTATGGAAATCAAATCTATGATTGTTCCCAGAAAAGCAAACCCTGGTATTGGGAACCAGGGAACTCTTGTCCAGATTTATCTTCCACCCATGTTCTTAAAGGAGAGACAAAAGAGTGTCAGTAAAGAGGGAGCCTGAACCAAGATATCGTCCAGGTACGGAGCTACAGCGATTCCTTGCACCCTGGCTACCGCTAAAAGTGCTCCCAGCATCTTCGTAAAGATCCTGGGAGCTGTGGCCAGACCAAAAGGAAGGGCTACAAATTGAAAATGTTTGTCTAGAAAGCCAAACCGCAGGAATTTAAAATGATCCCTGTGGATCGGAACTAGCCCGCTTGGACTAACGGGAGACCGGATCTGATAGTCTCCATCTTGAAGAATGGAACCTTGAGAAACTTGTTGAGACACTTTAGATCCAGAATTGGACGGGAAGTTCCCTCTTTCTTGGGAACCACGAGAAAATTGGAATAAAATCCTAAGCCTTGCTCTGGTGGAGGGACTAGGAAGATCACCCCCAAAGAAGATAGGTCCTTTATGCAATTTTGAAAGGCTTCTCTCTTCAGTGGGTTTGAAGAGAGTCTTGATAGAAGGCATCTGCCTCTTGGAGGGCAAGACTTGAACCCTATCCTGTACCCCTGGGATACCACGTCCCCAACCCATGGGTCCGCAATGTTGCAAATCCAAGCGTCAGGAAAGAAAGTCTGCCCCTATGTGATAGGGTCCTGGATCGGGGGCCGTCCCTTCATGCTGACTTATTGTCGGAGGAGGGCTTCTTGGATTTCTTATTATTCTTCCAGACCTGAGGGGGCTTCCAAGAACTCTTGGACTGATCCGACTTAGTGGGAGCTGGGGACCTCTGTCCCTTACCCTGAATCTCCTCCAACAGAGTATCTACCAAAATCATATCTGATAAGGAGTCGCACCAATAGGTGGCGGCCCCAGCCACTGCCGCAATGCTGGCAGCCAGTTGCCAGATAAGACCAAGTTGATGAAAGATCCTTCTTAAATACCCCTCTAGCTTTCTGTCCATGGGTTCTCTAAAAGAGGTAGTATGCACCAGAAGAATAGAAGTTCTCTTGGCCAGAGTGGAAATAGCACCATCTACCTTGGGAATAGAACTCCATAACTCCAGACTAGAGTCAGGAACTAGAAACATCTTCTTAAAGTTAGAGGACAGGGAGAAAGGAATCACAGGTTTCTCCCACTCCTTAGAGATGATATCTGTCATGCGGGCTGGAACTGGAAAAACCTCCAGAGCTCTTGGGTTAACGTCATAAACTCTGTCCAGTTTTGGAATCCTAGGTTCCTCATATGGTTTAGGATTAGGAACATCCAAAGTGTTCAAGTTTGAATCTAAAATTAATTTCCTCAGATTCCGCTGGTCTGTCCACAGCTGAGTCAGAGTCAGATATCTCACCCTCAGAGGCTAGTGAGGTATGCTAATCCTCAGAATTTTTAAAGTGAGCAATGCAGACTCAAATAGGAGGAGAGATTACTGCATCAGAAGAAACATGCATCATCTTTCTCTTCCTATTACCCAAGACTGGTAAGGCTCTCAGCGCAGCAGAAACAGCTGGTAAAAAAATTCCCCCAGAAAGAGACTGCAACCTGCAGGGAACTGCCTGTGAAACTAAATCGGACGGGGACTGAGGAAAAAGTTGAGGCATGTCAAGGGCAACAGAGTCCTTGAGAGGAAGAAGGCTCTGAGGGGTTAAGTTTCCCAGAAACAGTAGTCAAGGACTTGGAGTGTAACATCGAAGCTAAACATGTGAAGCAGGGGGGATAACATGGACCTCTTCACAGTATAAACATTTATTATTATTATTGGGCACCTCTATAATCCCCAGCTGTGACTGGGGTTCTTACCAGCCTCCCTCTCCGTTGCTTACTACCGCTATGAACACGCTATCTCAGTGTGTAAAGGAGAAATTAAGGCAATGCGCGTGGAAGTCACATGGCGATACGTAGAAGGTCCATAGCGCAAGAGAAAAGCGCGCAAAGAGAGCGTCGCCATACTCCCGCCGCAACTGCAAAAGTAAAAACATAAACGGACATTAAGAAACAGTAGTGCGATCATAAAACATCCAGATATACTCATACCCTCAAAAGTGGAATAAAGGTTTCATCCCCAGACATGCCTCAGTCTCAACTGCTGAGAACGATCCTCACACAGAAACAGATCTCTCAGCAGCATGTAAGCGCAGTGTCCTCTATACAAAAACATCTCACTAGAATGAGAATAAATAAAGTCCCCAGGCTCTTTCAGAAAGGTATTTATGACCCCTCATAGTGCCACATATCATGTAACTCTGTCTAGAAGGAAAAAAGGCACTTATCTTTGGAGCCTTTGCTGTGGAGCATACACAGCACTTCCAGTTCTGACAGCTTCTTCTGACAGGGACCTGAGCTAGAAAGGAAAGCAGAGTAAGCTAACACTGTTTGCTAGGTGGGGGTGAGGTGGGGGTGTTAGCACAGATTGCTGGAAGGAGGACAGAGAAGATTCCTGTGACATCCAGCAGCTACCAATACTCTATATCAATATCTAAGAGGTTTACATGGATACAGCATTAACCACAGTACTTTCTTGTATGGAAACTACCTATTAAAGGACTTATTCCAAATTTCTTCAGAGCACCATCTCTCCAAGTGACAGAGGCAAAAAATGACTGGGGGAGTATGGTAAGTGGGAGGGATATTTAATGTTTTGGCTGGGGTGTCTTTGCCTCCTTCTGATGGCCAGGTGTTGAATTCCCAACAGTAATGAATAAAGTCATGGACTCTACATGCCATTGGAGAGAAAGACTGAACAAGTATAGATTGTATGGAAGGGTTATGTTTTAGCCTAGTTACTTATATTGTATGAGGATGAGTGCTACAAGCCCCTAGCCTAATTTCTCTCCTGTCTATGGGAGTGTATGTTGTAAATTATTGATGGGGTAGCACCGGACCTGTATCTTTTATGGTCTCTTTCCTCTAAGTATTGGTAACAGTGCCAGTTAGTATTTTTCTTAATTTTTGTATGTAAGCCTCTTCTCTCTAAAAAGAACATGCCAGCATGGCTTAGGTTTGCAAAGTTGCATCTGAACAAACCACAAGACTTCTGGAACAATGTCCTTTGGACAGACAAGACCAAAGTCAAAATATTTGGCCATAATACACAGGGCCACATTTGGCAAAAACAAAACACAGCACATCAGCACAAACACCTCATACCAACTGTCAAGCACGGTGGTGGAGAAGTGATGATTTGGGCTTGTTTTGCAGCCACATGACCTTGGCACCTTGCAGTCATTCGGGCCGATTTATCAAGGACTGAATGGCTCCTGTTTCCGCGCAAGCCTTTAGGCTCTCTGGAAATAGCAGTTAAGAAGCAGAGGTCTTAAGACTGTTGCTCCTTAACTGGTCCACCACCTCTGATACGATCGGGTTGATTGACACTCCTTGCTAGCGGCCGATTGGCTGCCAATCTGCAGGGGGCGGCATTGCACAAGCAGTTCACCAGAATGCCCACAAACCTCAATGAACTAAAGCAACGTTATAAAGAAGAGTGGGTCAAAAATGCGATAATACAGTCCAAGTTAGACAAACAGCACTAAACCTGGTGCAGATGATGAGGGGCCACTGCAAACATCCCTAAATATAACAAAAAAGAGCAAAAATCCACAGCACCAAATTCAAGAAGAAATTCTTTGTTTTATTCTTTGCTTAGTAAAAAGCATCAAGAAACACAACAGCAACAAATGCAACGTTTCGGGTCATTCCCCCTTAATCATGCTAATACAGAACACCTGTATGTTGCTCCTTATATACCATATCCATTAACTCTTACAATTCCACTTTATATCAAATACATATACATATCATGCATACATATCATGCTGCCACCTAGTGGCCAGTACCAAATATTTTTTTTTAAAAAATCCTTTATAAAAATCCTTTATAACAATGACATAAAACAAGCTGTATGTTACCTTATCATAGATGGTCATATTTTATATTTCATCTGTTTATTGATTATTATTTTTTTAAAATATTACAGACATTGTTTTAACAGATCTTACATCAGCCATATAGGTTTCTTTTCCCGCCTGCTTCCAATATATTTAACAGATGGAAAATTTTGAATTAACTTAACAAAACAATGATAACACTAAATGGTTCGTATATTTTGTCCCTTAAATTACTACACATTGCATTTCTTCTCTCTGTTTTAAGAATCCCTCGTGCTCCCTCCAGTTGGGATAGTCTGCGCCTGTGGGTAATCTGGAGTGCTTACAGTGTATTCATACTCTAGTCTCTTTTACCAATTTTATGAACACTCCGTCTAAGGTTTTAAGTTCTCTTAAAATTAAACTCCATTCCAGGGTATTTCTAAAGAAGAGAGTTCAACAATAAAACAGCAAAGGTAAGTAGTTTTGAGGAGTGAAAGACAATTGAGGTAGGATCCCCGGGACTTCTCATGTTGTGTTGTCTATTCCCCAGTAATTTCCCCACAATTATTTTGTCTTGATGGACTCTTCCCAGATAAATCTTGTATCTGCTAAGATGTTTAATTTTTGCCTTTTGAGGTATCCATACTCTTCTAAAGATAATAAGTCTGTGACCTTTGCTCTCCATACCTGCGATGTTGGTGTATCTGGGGTTTTCCATTTATGTGCAATTAGTGATTTGGCTCAATTTATTCCTATTTGTAACAAGGTTAGTCTCAGTCTGCAAGGGAAGGTTGGTTGGTCATTGCGTAGAGCAATTCTAGGGGTCAACATGAAACTATCTGTCAGTATGGTCTTGAAATGTGCTTGTACTCCCTCCCATAATGATTTAAGTTTGCTGCATTCCCACTACATGTGTAACTACCCCTATTCTCACATCCCCTCCAACATTTGTCACTAGCCCCTGGATATAAAGAATGCAATCTTGCAGAGGAAAGATACCAACGCATCAGTATTTTGAAAGTGAGCTCTAGCATTTGTGGGGAAGTGGAGGATTTTTTGGTATATCTGAAAATATTCCCCTAGTCCTCTAATTCTATGGGGAATCGTAGGTCTTCCTGCCATCTATTAGTATACGTAGGGAGCTGAGAGGTCTTATTAATCTGAATCAGTTTCCTAGATATGGAAAGGGAGTGTGAAATTGCTTAGTTTGTGGTGCATAATTGTTCGAACGCAGTCAGACTTCTTAGATATTCTGTTTTATGTGGTGAAGTAAAAATGAAGTGGGCTAAATGGTGATACTTATCCCATCCCGCATAATTACCATTCTCTATATCTTTAATGTCTTCCCTGCTTTTAAAGGACCAGTCAATACAGTAGATTTGCATAATCAACAAATGCACGATAAGAAGAAAATGCAATAGCACTTAGTCTGAACTTCAAATGAGTAGTAGATTTTTGTTAAATAAATTGCAAAGTTATGTCTATTTCCACTCCCCCTGTATCATGTGACAGTCATCAGCCAATCACAAATGCATATACGTATATGCTGTGAATTCTTTCACATGCTCAATAGGAGTTGGTGACTCAAAAAGTATAAATATAAAAAGACTGTGCACATTTTGTTAATTGAGGTAAATTGGAAAGTTGTTTAAAATTGCATGTTCTATCTGAATCATGAAGTTTAATTTTGACTTGAATGTCCCTTTAAGTTTGCCATTTGTAATAAAATCTGTAAGTGGTGTCGTAAATCCTCATTCTGTTAAGAGTTGGTGTCCACTATCTAGTCCTCCTATCAATTCTGCGTTAGTGGGGATAGGAAAAAGGGGGGATCTAATACCCACTATATGTGGTCTACGTGAGATTATCCCATCCCATGAGTCAAAGACATTTTTGTGTATCTCTAAGTTTTGGCATTGTGGGGGTCTCAGATGCTTTGGAGTCCAGCATAAAGCTCCCACTCTAGGGACCCACAGGATATGAGAGTCCAAGGCCACCCACGCCTTAGTATCAAGTGCACCATGCCAATCCAGCACCCTCTGTAATGTAACTGCTACTAAATAAACCGATACGCAAGGTACTTCCAAGCCTCCAGCTGTTAGTGCTCTATACATGGAGTCTTTGTTGATCCTGGGTTTACTTTGCCCCCATATAAATGTGTTAACTTGTTTTTGTAGTTTAACTAAGTACCATTTCGGGAGAGTCAGGGGGAGCGTTTGTAGAATATATAATATTCTTGGGAGGGTGGACATTTTGATGCACTGAACTCTTCCCCACTATGAGATAGGTTTAGTCGCCCAGGTGCGTAAGTCTTGTATCGAATTTAGGAGGGAGATGTAATTACTGTCAAATAAAGTTTGTTTGTCTGGAGAGAGGTTAATGCCCAAGTATTTTAAGTAAGCAAATGTCAGCTAATCTCTGGTATATTTGTTATGGCAATGATATATTGAGAATTTCTGACTTCTGTGCGTTTATCGGGAAATTTGAGAATTGGCCAAACTTTGTAGTCTCCGTCATTATAGCTGGGATCGATTGGGAAGGGGAGGTTACGGTGAACAGTAGGTTGTCTGCATATAGAGCGATTTTAAAATTGTGTGGTCCTATCTCTATTGCTTGAATGTTTTGATTCGCTCTAACTCGGGCCGCCAGTACTTCCATAGTAAGTATAAATAATGTGGTTGAAAGTGGACATCCCTGTCTCGTACCATTACGAATATTAAATGTATTGGATAATATTCCGTTCACTTTAATTTTAGCCGAAGGCTATGTATAAAGAATAAATATACGTGTGATCATTGTGGGTCCTATTCCAATTGCTATTAGGGTTTCTTTCAGAAATCTCCAATCAATGCTGTCAAAAGCCTTTCTGGCATCGGTCGCGAGGAGTATAGCTGGGATTTTATTTTGTTTGGCATAGCTCATCAGAGTTAAAACTCTGATGGTATTGTCCCTCGCCTCCCTCCTCGGGACAAATCCCACCTGATCAGTGGGCACTATGTACTGTAGTGTTTCATTAAGCCTCTTTGATAGTATTTTCCCTAGGATTCTGAGATCTGTATTTAGGAGGGAAATTGGACGATAACTGCCTGGGTCAGTAGGAGGTTTACCAGGTTTGGGTATAACTGAGACGTGCTAGTAGCATGCTTTTGGGTAATTCTTTTGCCTCATCTATTGTGTGAAAAAGGGATAGGAGGTGGGGTACCAATATTTGTTTAAACTTCTTATAATAGGCCTTCGTGAAGCCGTCTGGCCCTGGGCTTTTCCCAGAGGGTAGCTTAGTTATCGCCTTTAATATCTCTTGTTTAGTTATAGGCCTTTCCAATATATATTTTTGGGTTTAATCAATTTTAGGTAGATTTGCTTCCCTCATCTGTTCTAAATGTTCTTGAGTGGTGTCTGAATCAAGATTATATAGTTTTGAATAGAAGTTTCCAAAGACAGGTATTGTCCCCTTTCTTGAGCTCAGATTATTTCGCCGACTTAGTCTTGTTAATTTTTTTTCCGCCTGACTGGTTATCTTTATATAGAGAGGTATAATGATATGTATGATGGGGGGGGGGGGGGCATGCAAGCCCTCCTGACTAAGTATAATTTATGGAGATAATAGTTCTTTAGGAGAGCCTAAAGCTAAGGATCGGTATTGTATTTTCTGATATGGAACTACATCTCTTAGGAAGATATAATTTATCAAGAAAAGGAAAGTTATTTAGTTTGGAAGACAAAGATCAACTTTAGCGATATAAGCTATGATAATGATTCTATAGAAGAGTTGATTTATGTTTTCGTATAAGTAAAGGTGGAACTGCGTCTCCACATAATTTATAAAATGAATTGGAGCTGCATCTCCGCAATTTCTGTCTTTGCATGTGTCTATTCTTCTTATTTATTTATTTTCTTCTTTTTCTTTGTGTATAATTTGTTTGATTTTGATGTATTGATGGAAAAACTGATAAATAATATATATATATAAAAAAAGAAGTTTCCAAAAAGATTGGCTATTTCTTTACTATCATGTATTGTTTGATTATCAGGAGTGAGGAGTTTGGGGATTTGGGATTTTAGGGTTTGAGCTTTCAATAATTTTGCTAGGAATGGTCCCGATCTGTTGTTTTCGTAAAAGAATGTTTTCCTAAGGGAAAGTGCTATTATTTGAGCTTCTTTTGTTAATATGGAATTAAGTTCTTGTCTAGTTTTTGCAAGATGTGTAAAAATAGTTTGGTCTGTAGGCAATTTTTTATGTTGTAACTCTAAAAGGAAGTGAGAAGATTTATGGTTGCGTTATATGTTTTCCTCCTGTAAGCCGAGTGTTTAATACACTCCCCTCTAATTACTGCTTTGTGAGCTTCTCACAGGCAGTCCGGGGAAACCTCTGGTGTAGAGTTAACCTGGAAGTATTCTATTAAGGATTTCTGAAGTGACTCTTCCGAGGATGGGAAGTGGAGTAAAGAGTCATCCATTCTCCAAATAAACGGTGTGTGCGGCTTATTTGGCCAATCTAGTTGTAGCGAGACTTCTGAGTGGTCCGACCAGACCGTGGGCTGAATATCAGTGTCTTTAAAGGGACAGTCTAGTCAAAATTAAACTTTCATGATTCAGACAGGGCATGCAATTTTAAACAACTTTCCAATTGACTTTTATCGTTAAATTTGCTTTGTTCCCTTGGTGGTATTTTTGAAAAGCTAAACATAGGTAGGCTCAAACTGATTTCTAAACCGTTGAAAACTGCCTCTTAGCTCAGAGCATTTTGAAAGTTTTTCACAGTTAGACAGTACTAGTTCACGTGTGTCATATCGATAACATTGTTCTCACTCCTGTGGAGTTATTTAGGAGTTTGCACTGATTGGCTAAACTGCATGTCCGTCAAATCACTGAGATAAGAGGGCAGTCTGCAGACTGTGTTGGTTATGCAAAACTGGGGAATGGGTAATAAAGGGTTTATCTATCTTTTTAAACAATAAAAATTCTGGTGTAGACTGTCCCTTTAAGTTGCGAGACGTATGCCCTATCCAGGTATAGGTGATCAATGCACGTGTATACAGACCACGGGTGTGAATAGAAGGTATAGTTTCGCTGTATTGGGTGTTGTATACGCCAGGTGTCCACCAGCCCTAAGTGTTCTATACATTTAAGCACAGCATTAGGAGGTTATTATTATTATTAGGAGGTCTAGTTTGGGAATGAAGGGACCCTGTGAATGTATCCAGGTTTGGGTCTATTGTCACGTTCATGCCCCTTCCCACCACAAGCAGTCCCTTCTTGTGTTCTGTTACCAATGCTAGAAGGCGTTGAAATAATCTGTCGTCTGCTATTGGGAGCATAAACATTTACTTATAGCAAGCCTACAATAATTAGGATTCTCCCTTCAGAATCTGTGACCCTGTTAAATAGTTGAAAATTAAGGTGCTTGTGAAGTAATATGCCCACCCCGGTTTTTTTTTATGTTGTGGGAGTTAAAGTTCCCTAGTGGGAAGTCTCTAGATCTGAACCTAGGTTCTTTCTCAGCCAAAAAGTGAGTCTCTTCAATGAATACTACTGAATCTTTGTTTTGCTAGAGTCCTTAAGGCTATGGAGCGCTTTGTGGGTGAATTGAGCCCGTTCAAGTTTTGTGATACTATTGTGATTGTGAGATTAGCCATCTATGTGATGTTGTCTTACCTGAATTGCCCCAAGGATCCCTTCCCAGGTAGGATGGAAGGTAAGGTATGAGCTGATAAACAAGAAGGTAGCAAGGGATTTCTTCTAGTGGTACACTAGTAAAAGTGAGTACAAAATTAAAATGAACAATTAAACATTTATAATAACACAGAAAAGAAAACATTGCAATAACCAAAAATACTGTCACATGACTAAGTAAGTGTCCCAGTAGGTGGCCAAGATTATTAACTGTAGTCATGGTTAAGTATGAGTAGGAGGGATAATAGGCAGATCTCATTGCCAGTTTCTCAAAGTGGGCAAGCTTAAAATAAAAAGTATAGTGGCAAGTTATACAGGAATAATACTCATGTTCTCACATCAAGTAAGAACAATTCTTGATACTTATTGTCTCCATGCTTGTAAAGTTCTGTTATTTCAGGGTGGTTCTCGCGAGGATCCAGGCGCTACTGCAGGGGATGTAGAGGAGCTTTTCTTTTTCTTTGCAACTCTTGACCAATCTTGACGTTGGGGTTTGGGTGCTGGTTTCTTTTGAGGGTGGTTGTTTCTGGGTTCATCTGTAAGCTTGGGTAGTGATGGAAGTGGTATGTCTAGTTGTGCACAGAATTGATCCAAATCTTCAGGATCTTTATATGTGTACAGGTATACCTCACTTTACAGCACTTCACTTTACAGCGCTTCGCTAATACAGCGCTTTGTGGAGCTGAAGTTCAACCTCCAAGGATTTTAAAACAGTGCTATATTCATCGTAAGATTGCAAGAAAAGCGACTGGCATCATTTGGTTATGCGCATTTCACCGTGTCTCAGTGTTGTAGTCTGGCAAATTTTACAGGTACAGTTTTTTATTGAATACTAATTAAATACTGTGCTGTGCTAGTTTTAAACTAAACTATTCGCCATTATATAGTCTTAATGGCAAGCCAGCAAAGTTTTTTTATGTTCCTTACAATGTTCGTTATATATCAGCGTAATATGGTTGTTCTGTAAAAAGGCGGCAAATCTTATGAGGTGATCCTTAAATTTTTATGGCCTTTCTTATGTTTCCTCTAGTTAGTAGTGAAAGTGTCACACTCTGTGTTGACTGAGTCTGTTTTTGATTTTCCTCACTGTCTCTCCCAAATATATTCTGGAACACAGCATTTTATCAAATAGATAACATATGAAGATTCACATGTATAAAAACCATTTATGGAGAACTTTTTCCTTGTATGGAGATTTACAAATTCTTTACCCTTTATTACGGAGTTCCAGCTAGCGCAGCCTAAGCAACGGTAGGTGCCATTGTTTTTAGAGATGAAATAACCTTGATGTCCTTTCTTACCAGTCCCTATATCATTTTTAACCACCAAATCTTTTATGTTTGGAACACGTCTGTATGCCATAAGGGGATATTGCTGAAAAACGTTTATTTCCCTATTAAATGTTTTAGGATGTGCCAATGTTTTTTCATAATCCTGAGATATTTCTTGTCTATACGGATCGTATTGTGTGACACATACTAATCTGTCATTCTTCTTCTTGGGTTTCCGTCCCATTTTATTCACTTCTTTAACAACCTTATTTTTTACTACCTCAACAAGCTTAGAAGGATAACCCCGCTGAGTAAATCTATTTGCCATTTCATCTCTGATCCACCAAAGAACTCTCAATCACTATTCTTTGTACCTTCATCATCTGGCTTTGAGGGAGAGAGTTCTTTAGTGTATCATGATGAAAACTCCCATAGTTCAACAGAGAATTTCTATCAGTAGCCTTCCTGTATATAGCAATAACTTAAACAAATGCTATCAGAGTAGGAGTTTGAATAGAAAATCAAAGAGGTGGATGAGAATAGGGAAATAAAAGTTTTTCAGCAATATCCCCTTAATGCATATAGACGTGTTCCAAACATAAAAGATTTGGTGGTTAAAAATGATATAGGGGGAGCCAACTGTGGAGCTGAGCAGACGCAGGTACTAGGAGCTCCTGCTCTAATAAGTCACCAAAGACCACGATATAGCCCTAAAAGAACATCTCACATGATACATGGGATGTAGGATTACATATTAGACATTGCTGACCATATCTTGGAATAACTAGCAGAAGGACACGAACAGGACCATAGAGGTGCCGACGGCAGAGGCATAGTAATACCCCTGATTCTGTGAAGGGCTTGCCTCTCTCACTGTTTCTACCGGAGCCTATTGCACTTAACTTCGGGACCCTCTCCTAAGGCTCAATTCTCGAAGGCATATCTGACCACCCACCCAGCCGAGAAGATAGACTTCCTAGTCTTAGATGCTCTAACCGTGTTGGGACTCCGCATGGATACCCAGTTTAACATACTCTCTCAATGTCTGTCTCTTGGCCGGGAGGACTTACCTAACATGTCAGAGGGGGATCTCAACAACTCACCTCCCCTGGTAACTCACCCCCTCCGACATGACAAGATGGCGGACATGACCAGTCGAGGCCTTCTCACTTCACCCCAACAGCCTGACGTCACTCCTGACTATGCCGCCACTCACCCGGCTCTTACCTCGAAGCGGCCGGTCGAGGCGGGAGCCGAAGAAGACGTATCTGCACTTCACTTCGGATCTTCACTTGGTCACGAGGAGCACCGACATTACTCAGAGAGATGGGCGCCTAGATGGAGAAACGAGATCAAGTCCACGGCCCACGATCCAGCTCTGCAGAGATTTCAATTTGTCTAAGCCAGAATCCCTACTTAGAAATGAGCAACCTGGATCGCATGACAAGATTGCTCTGAGGGATCCGGATTCCCTTGCTGGGCTACAGAGGCTTAGCTTTAATAACTATGTACACATGAGTCTAATTGCCGATCTGAACTACAGGGCCTCCCATGACCCTCAGGCTGAATTTCCTGGTGTGGAGCGATTACAGGCCCGAAGGAGGTCTGGGGTAGGCTGACTTTCAATAACATTTGCTGACACGGAGCCTTATAGCTTCGTTTGATACCAGACTGGTTCTTTTATTTTGTTCTCTTATGTTCAATTGTCCTGTCAATTAATAGGTTTGCCTCTATAATTGTATTGGCCACGCTATTTCAATATTACTGTGAGTGGAGGTTCTAACTTAAAGAGGGGTTTTTTTTTGTGTTCTTTTTTTTTCTTGACCAACATTTCCTGTATACTAGAGCTAGTACCCTATGGAGTTTAAACGCACGGAGACCATATTCTTAAAGCACTGATCACCTAATCATACCATAGTTTCTAGCAAGATTGATATATTGTATTAATTACTAGTAATTTCCAGCGGTAGAATTCAAGGGAAGCCCTGCTTTATACTGTAACTTTTTTCATAGATTTCCTTGCCCTCTAAAGGATTCACATCAACTAATAGTAGGCACACTTCATGATCCAACACCAGTAGATCTCTCTACATGCATCTGTTTAGCCCTACACCTAGCTTAACCCCTCTATTATCTCCAGTTTAAAGATATGCACTACATTGCTCTCAAATTACTCGGGCTCATGTCAAAGGTTTCCAGCTATTATTTTACATGATCAAGCCTGAAACTTTGTATTTGTCCCTCTTAGGAATAGTCTTTCTCCCTAATGTACACATCCTCCCACATAATCCACACTCCTCCCTCACGTACATTCCCCCAGGTAAAGTTAGAGGTCCCTCAAAGACTTAATTCAGAACATACTCACCAAGCACACAACCTTGATCCCTCCCCATAACACACCATGAAGCCTGACGAAACCCCATATAGCATACTCCATCTTAATATCTTTCCCCACACACTATGGTCCACAATAGGCATATGGAAAGGAAAAGAAGGCGCCACCATAGTGTACGGTCAGTGGATACAACCAGGCTACAGCTGCGCAAGAACAACTGATACTTACAAGCTCCTCGACACTTGAGAAGTGTCACAATCGCCTTCTGGAACTATTAGGAGTCGTCCAGCTAACTCACACCTCCGTCCTTAATTGCCTGTTCTCTGGGGTGTTCAGGTGGATGTCAGATAGCTTACTCTGCCGGTAGCAATCTGCTCGTACAGGATGCAGTCTTTCTGAAAGTGTAGCCAAACCCGGTCGGCTCTAATATGAAGTTTGACCCGTATTGTACTGTGAACAGCAAACTTCAAAAGGTATATAAAAATGCTGCAGCTAAATAAGATAAAGTTCGTGGATCCAACGTATTAAAAAAATTACTTTATTCAGTAATAAAACACAACGTTTCTCGGTCTTAGGTGACCGTTTCATCAGGTGTATAGTAACAACAGTGAAACCACGAACTTTTATTGCCGAGTTGTCGGCGTCTTCTGCTACTCAGTGCGCATGTGTGGAGGTGTGTCCGGACCTATTATTTCTCATTGGGTAAACCGATGTAGGTGTTTGGTTATTTTGGCGAATCAAATGTGCGGGTAAGTAAGGGTGTGTACTTACTATGGCGAATCAGTGATTCCAATATGCCACTAGCATGCCCAAAAATAAACAAACAAAAATAAAAATAAACGGGACTTATGACACGCAGCCAGCCCTAATAAGAAATGGAATTTAAAATTGGGCATTGAATATAAGTCCGGACTCACATTCACATATGAAGCATATTATGCACACTGCATATATAGCCCACAAAAACGGGCTCAATGTTATCAGTATAATATATTATACATACTCAGATACAGCTAACTAGATACATCCTTAAAATTTGCGATTAAAAACAAAACATTACATGATGAATAAAATCATTGGGACATGGATAAAATATAACAATCAGTTACAAATAGTACCTTACTGTTTGCACAGTGTACATTCAAAACGAGGATACATAAATCTAAAAGTATAGAGTCCTTGTGGACCTCGCAAGTGTTGCACTTAGAGCAACTGTAAACTCTAGGTACCCACTATTTCTGACAATATGTCCAGCATTGTGATCACAATATATAAAAAATATATATATATATATATATGGAGATACACAACAATAAAAATGAAGGAATTATATAAAACATGTACATATAATAAAAAGAATTGTATAAAAAGAGGAGCTTGCAAATTACAAACTTGAATCGAAATACATATATATATATATATATAAACATACATATATACACATCCGTGGATACAAAACCCACCCATGCATATACATATATAAACATACATACATATATCTCCCCGTACCAGGATCACACACCATGTCTATAACCTGTGGGTTGGAAGGTGGGTTGATTGTATTGTGATGTGAACCTAACAGGTAATTATAAAGGGTGTGAAGTTCTAATTTAATGACCTATAGTTATAGCCTAATAGATAGTAATATTAAACTCGACTCTAGGTGGGTTGATTGTATTGTAATGTGAACCTAACAGGTAATTATAAAGGGTGTGAAGTAAATGACCTATAATTATAACCTAATGGATAATAATATTATCCTTAGCTATGAACTAAATGTTGTTATCAGTTGAATGCAGCCATATCGATATTTGCATTTAAGCCACCGGGATACAGGGTCTTGAGTTTCCATATCCAAAAGGTCTCCCTCTGTCTCAAATGCAAAAATCTATTTCTACCCCACTTGGGGACTATAAGTTCTAAGGGAAAAATACTGAAGGTATTGGAGTCTCCTCTATGGCATTCCGCAACGTGTCTTGGGACACTATGGTTTTTAATATCATTATCGATATTTCTCTTATGTTCCCCCCATCTTTTTTTGAGGGGTCTGGAGGTCCTACCCACATATTGGACCCCACAGCTGCATTCCAACATGTATACCACAAAAGAGGAATCACAAGTAAAATGGTTTGTAATGTTGAACATTTCTTTAGTTACAAAGGATGTGTATTCAGTTCTCTTATCATTTGTGAATGCACAAAGTCCACAATTGTGGCGACTACACTTAAAAAAACCTGGTTTCCCTATCGGATAACTTCTAATTGTATTTCTAATGGTGTTCTTACTGGTCTCCTTTGGGCAAAATTTCTTCATTACAATTTTGCTGGGTGCAAGTTTACTCTTGAGGGTCGGCGCTCTTCTAAATGTGCAGTTGGGAGAAATACCTATATTCTCTTTTAATAAAGGATCCCCTATTAAAATGTGCCAGTATTTGCTAAGAATATTTCTAATTTTATGGTGATTATTATTATATTGTGTAATGAAACGTACTTCCTTCAATGGTCTTTTACTTTTATTAGCTAATTCAACTCCTGTTTGTACAGCCTCTGGGGTAATTTTTTTGTTTGTATATTTCACAAAAAAAAATCTTCTCTGCATTTGTGTCTGGCTTTCAAATAGCTTTCTTCTACTAGGGTATTTGGGTATTTTTTATCCAAAAATCTATTTTTGAGAATTTCGGCTTGACTGTCAAATGTACCTAAATTTGTGCAGTTTCTTCTTATCCTGCAAAACTGATTGTAGGGAATGTTTTCTTTCCAGGGCTTGTGGTGGTTACTCCTATAATTAAGATAACTGTTGGCATCAACTGATTTAAAGAAAGTTTTAGTTGTTTTTTTTTAGATTTTTGTGGATCTTGGGGAGATGATAGTAATATGCTAAAAATATGCTTAGCATATTACTATCATCTCCCCAAGATCCACAAAAATCTAGTGGATCCTCCGGGGAGACCGATTATTTCGGGAATCGGTAATTTGACGTGTTATCTATCCGAATACGTCGACCAGTTCCTGAAAAAATCAGTAGTCATGTTACCATCTTATTTGAAAGATACCCCGGATCTTATATATAAAATCTCCAACATTCATAAAATGGGGAGGAAACTGCTATGGATGACATGCGACGTTTCAGCGTTATACTCCAATATAGCACACCATTTGGGTGTAAAAGCAAGCGAGCATTATCTTGAAAAGGATATTTATCTACCTGAGAAACAAAGAGATTTCTTGCTTAAATGCATTGATTTTGTCCTTAAGAACAACTATTTTGTCTACCAAGAAAAATTCTTCCTGCAAACCAAAGGAACGGCCATGGGGACCAGATTCGCCCCGAGTTTTGCCAATCTATTTATGGGCATGTTTGAAGACAAATATATTTATTCATCTGAATTCGGGGCGAGTCTGGTCTTCTATGGCCGTTTTATAGATGATTTGCTGTTCATATGGGAGGGCACAGAAATAGAGGCCCAACGCTTTGTAAAGAGCTTAAATAACAACGATATGGGCATTAGTTTTACTGCTAAAATGGACCCTATAAGTATAGAATTTCTAGATTTAGTATTAGAATGGGACAAAGAAGGCAAAATAACAACTAAAACTTTCTTTAAATCAGTTGATGCCAACAGTTATCTTAATTATAGGAGTAACCACCACAAGCCCTGGAAAGAAAACATTCCCTACAATCAGTTTTGCAGGATAAGAAGAAACTGCACAAATTTAGGTACATTTGACAGTCAAGCCGAAATTCTCAAAAATAGATTTTTGGATAAAAAATACCCAAATACCCTAGTAGAAGAAAGCTATTTGAAAGCCAGACACAAATGCAGAGAAGATTTTTTTTTTGTGAAATATACAAACAAAAAAATTACCCCAGAGGCTGTACAAACAGGAGTTGAATTAGCTAATAAAAGTAAAAGACCATTGAAGGAAGTACGTTTCATTACACAATATAATAATAATCACCATAAAATTAGAAATATTCTTAGCAAATACTGGCACATTTTAATAGGGGATCCTTTATTAAAAGAGAATATAGGTATTTCTCCCAACTGCACATTTAGAAGAGCGCCGACCCTCAAGAGTAAACTTGCACCCGGCAAAATTGTAATGAAGAAATTTTGCCCAAAGGAGACCAGTAAGAACACCATTAGAAATACAATTAGAAGTTATCCGATAGGGAAACCAGGTTTTTTTAAGTGTAGTCGCCACAATTGTGGACTTTGTGCATTCACAAATGATAAGAGAACTGAATACACATCCTTTGTAACTAAAGAAATGTTCAACATTACAAACCATTTTACTTGTGATTCCTCTTTTGTGGTATACATGTTGGAATGCAGCTGTGGGGTCCAATATGTGGGTAGGACCTCCAGACCCCTCAAAAAAAGATGGGGGGAACATAAGAGAAATATCGATAATGATATTAAAAACCATAGTGTCCCAAGACACGTTGCGGAATGCCATAGAGGAGACTCCAATACCTTCAGTATTTTTCCCTTAGAACTTATAGTCCCCAAGTGGGGTAGAAATAGATTTTTGCATTTGAGACAGAGGGAGACCTTTTGGATATGGAAACTCAAGACCCTGTATCCCGGTGGCTTAAATGCAAATATCGATATGGCTGCATTCAACTGATAACAACATTTAGTTCATAGCTAAGGATAATATTATTATCCATTAGGTTATAATTATAGGTCATTTACTTCACACCCTTTATAATTACCTGTTAGGTTCACATTACAATACAATCAACCCACCTAGAGTCGAGTTTAATATTACTATCTATTAGGCTATAACTATAGGTCATTAAATTAGAACTTCACACCCTTTATAATTACCTGTTAGGTTCACATCACAATACAATCAACCCACCTTCCAACCCACAGGTTATAGACATGGTGTGTGATCCTGGTACGGGGAGATATATGTATGTATGTTTATATATGTATATGCATGGGTGGGTTTTGTATCCACGGATGTGTATATATGTATGTTTATATATATATATATATATATATGTATTTCGATTCAAGTTTGTAATTTGCAAGCTCCTCTTTTTATACAATTCTTTTTATTATATGTACATGTTTTATATAATTCCTTCATTTTTATTGTTGTGTATCTCCATATATATATATATATTTTTTATATATTGTGATCACAATGCTGGACATATTGTCAGAAATAGTGGGTACCTAGAGTTTACAGTTGCTCTAAGTGCAACACTTGCGAGGTCCACAAGGACTCTATACTTTTAGATTTATGTATCCTCGTTTTGAATGTACACTGTGCAAACAGTAAGGTACTATTTGTAACTGATTGTTATATTTTATCCATGTCCCAATGATTTTATTCATCATGTAATGTTTTGTTTTTAATCGCAAATTTTAAGGATGTATCTAGTTAGCTGTATCTGAGTATGTATAATATATTATACTGATAACATTGAGCCCGTTTTTGTGGGCTATATATGCAGTGTGCATAATATGCTTCATATGTGAATGTGAGTCCGGACTTATATTCAATGCCCAATTTTAAATTCCATTTCTTATTAGGGCTGGCTGCGTGTCATAAGTCCCGTTTATTTTTATTTTTGTTTGTTTATTTTTGGGCATGCTAGTGGCATATTGGAATCACTGATTCGCCATAGTAAGTACACACCCTTACTTACCCGCACATTTGATTCGCCAAAATAACCAAACACCTACATCGGTTTACCCAATGAGAAATAATAGGTCCGGACACACCTCCACACATGCGCACTGAGTAGCAGAAGACGCCGACAACTCGGCAATAAAAGTTCGTGGTTTCACTGTTGTTACTATACACCTGATGAAACGGTCACCTAAGACCGAGAAACGTTGTGTTTTATTACTGAATAAAGTAATTTTTTTAATACGTTGGATCCACGAACTTTATCTTATTTAGCTGCATCATTTTTATATACCTTTTGAAGTTTGCTGTTCACAGTACAATACGGGTCAAACTTCATATTAGAGCCGACCGGGTTTGGCTACACTTTCAGAAAGACTGCATCCTGTACGAGCAGATTGCTACCGGCAGAGTAAGCTATCTGACATCCACCTGAACACCCCAGAGAACGGGCAATTAAGGACGGAGGTGTGAGTTAGCTGGACGACTCCTAATAGTTCCAGAAGGCGATTGTGACACTTCTCAAGTGTCGAGGAGCTTGTAAGTATCAGTTGTTCTTGCGCAGCTGTAGCCTGGTTGTATCCACTGACCGTACACTATGGTGGCGCCTTCTTTTCCTTTCCATATTTCTACAGATTTCTTTCTTTTGGGACACCAGCAAAAGTTTTGAAGAAGCCGCGAGCCACCATCAGACAGAGCCTGAGGGAGGAATCTGAACACCCAGGTGTTAGCGATATCCACCCAGTGATATCAAGCTAAGACATTTTGAACTTTGATTTTCTCACAGACTTTTTATTTTGCACATTTATACAGAGTACATAGATGGTTATATATAATTGTTTTTAGCACTGTACTTTATACCTCTATGGTAAAGAATTGTAGAGCACTATATTTTAGAGCACTGTATTTTGGCGCACTGTTCATTTTTATCATTTTTGTTGTTCACAATAGGCATATACATGTTCTCCCTATATGTTTTAATTGATTTCCTAGTTTTGGACAATTTTGCTGGTACTTATACCCCTCTACCACACAATAGATATTGAATATCACTAACAGAACTGAACCCACACACTAGACCCAACCATTTGGTACATTCTGACACCGCACAATTTAACTATTGTCCCACACAATTTCCGTCCCACCCCAGCAATTAGGGCTTCAATAATACCTACACATCATCTATTTGAAATCTATGCCTAAGAGCGCATAGTAGACTCTACCTATATTGCATTGCATCTCATCGCTGTATGCCACAGTAATTCATATGATATGGCTTTCCTATAAGACCCTTTATTATAGAAAATACTGTCCAGAGATCTACCTAAGGCAGAGTTTAGGTTTATTGTTGTTATGTCTATTAACTATACCATGGAAGTGGCACTCTCTCATAATTAATGTAGTAGACATTTGTTTTATCTCATACTTGTGTTCAATGTTCATGGGACTTTACACATATATACTATGTCTTTATTAATCCGAATCTGTCTCATGCTCACTCCACTATGGTAATCTATTCAGGAAAGTATTCAACAGCTGAGCCTCTTACAGCAGTCCAAGGATACAGAGTAAGCTGTTAGAGCATCCTTGAGCCTCTCACATCAATTTTAGCTTTTTTTTTTACACATTGTCATTTGTTCATTTGTTCAAGGTCTATAATATAAGTTAAGTGTGACACAGATTTTAACTTTTTCAACTGTTATGTAACAGTAGGAAAGTAACCCTGAGCTAACAGTTCAATCCTTCACAGCCCTAAAGGTTTATTCACATATACATTATCTACAATATTTAGGGTTGATAATATACATATTAGTATAAACGCTACCTATAGCTACCATGGAGGCTAGTTGGCCACTCACCAGTGCAGTCTTTAGTTAACTAGACTGAATATGTACGCTGATATGGCCGCCTAACAATTCCTCTACATAAAGGGTAATGGCGATATCTCTCTTGGTTCTCAAGCCTATCATTGTTCGATTCATATGTTTGAGTTCTGTGTTTGATCATTTACTTATGTATATTTAACTTAGCTCTATGATGTTTCTCCAATTTGGTATGCCAAAAATTTTATAACAGAACATACCGTTCTGACATACCCATCTAATTTATATGAGCCATTATGATCCTGATCTATTAAGGTTACTAGTTGGGGATGTACATATGGCACACTAGTCGGTTACTGATTCTCGGGTACCTAAGACGACAATACTAGTTCACATCCAGGACTTAGGAGTACCTACAAAGTATGGTCTGTTCTCCTTAGTTCTTATACCTCATTAGCAATACACCCTAGTGGAGACTACTATTATAGATGTATACTACATCCTCACACCATTGCACTACTCCCTAGCGATACAGGACTCTGTTGACAGGCCCCTTTACCATCCTAACTACTCCTAACCTTGGTCTTTATAGGATTATATATATCGCTTTAGTAAATTTTAGTAAATGTAGTGGACCTATTTTACATATTTACCTACGTTTAACTTATACAGTTCAATGTGTAAGCTCCCTTGACAGCTCTAATATAGTTGGATTCGCCCTCCCTCTTTTCTCCCCCTCATCTTCCCCATAACACGAGTGGCTCTTGCCCATTGCAACACCCTTCCTCTTCACTCCCTTTGACCCATCTGTGGTCACCACAAAAGCCAACTCTCCACAACAAGATAGTTTTCATAGGAAATTATAGTTTATTTTTTTTCTTTCTACAGTTGTGGAGACCATGTCTCAATTCATAAAATCTAAAATGAAGCTATATCCCAGTTAGCCCAAATCTCTCTTTGACACCTCGCTAGACATGACATCTGATTCCAAGTGCTATGGTTGGCCTTTTAACATTATAATTATAATGATATAGGGACCAGTAAGAAAGGACATCAAGGTACAGAGCTGCGAAATCTGTTGGCGCTCTACAAATACCTGATAATAATAATATTTCACCTCTAAAAACAATGGTACCTACCCTTGCTTAGGCTGCGCTAACTGTAACTCCGTAATAAAGGGTAAAGAATTTGTACATCCCCATACAGGGAAAAAGTTGACCATAAATGGTTTTTATACATGTGAATCTTCATATGTTATCTATTTGATAAAATGCTGTGTTCCAGAATCTATTTGGGAGAGACAATGAGGAAAAGACATACTCAGCCAACACAGATCCAACATAAGCTGTGGTGACAGGAAGGCAACAGTGGCCTGTCATTTTTTTGAGGCAGGGCATAATATATCCAAGTTAAGAAGTTAAGATATTGATAGTGTGGGTACATTGAGAAGAGGTGGAAATAGGGAACTACTACTTAAAAGGAAATAATCTTTCTGCATTCACAAATTAGAAACACTAACACTCAGGGGTATCAACAGAGAGATTGATATGTCAGTATTTTTGTAATAAAATAAATATGTATGTGGAATTAAAATATGACCATCTCTGATAAGGTAACATACAGCTTGTTTTATGTCATTGTTATAAAGGATTTAAATATGTTTTAAAAAAAAAATTGTACTGGCCACTAGGTGGCAGCATATGTGTAATATATGTATCTATACTATGATTGCGTTTGTAATGTCCGTCGCCGTCGGCAGTTGCGCACGCATCCTCAATGGAATGTTGGCAGCGCGAGGCAGCCAACAGAATGCATCCAGGTGAATTCCTTCGGTTGATTCTTTCACCACCCTGCCATTTTCGGAATCCACCAGGAGGCAGAGAAGACAAACTGAGCATTACAAAAAAAAAAAAAAAAACACCGTCCGCACGAAGTATAACAAAAAAAAAAACGAGCCTCCCACACGAAGTATTAACACCTACACCGCAAACCCACACATCGCAAAATAATAAAGTAATTAACCCCTTAATCCCTTAACCGTCAACCACCCACATCGCAATAAACCTAATTACCCTATTAACCCCTAAACCCCCACATCGCAATAAACCTAATTACCATATTAACCCCTAAACCCACATATCGCAATAAACCTAATTACCCTATTAACCCCTAAACCACAAAACCCCCACATCGCAATAAGCATATTTAACCTATTAACCCCTAAACCACAAAAACCCCACATCACAATAAATATAATTACCCTATTAACCCCTAAACCCCTAAACCCCCACATCGCAATAAACATAATTACCCTATTAACCCCTAAACCCTCACATCGCAATAAACCTAATTACCCTATTAATACTTAAACCGCAAAAAAAACACATCGCAATAAACATAATTAACCTATTAACCCCTAAACCTCAAAACCCACACATCGCAATAAACCTATTTACCCTATTAACCCCTAAACCGCAAAAAACCCACATCGCAATAAACCTAATTAACCTATTAACCCCTTAAACCGCCAAAAGCCACAACGCAAATAACTAATTAAATTACTAAGCCCCCTAACCTAACACTTCCTAAATTAACACTAATTAACTAAACTAAAAAATACTAAAATTACAAAAAAAGCTAAGATTACAAAAAATAAAAAAGCTAGCATTACAGTAAATAAAAAAACAAATTACCAAAGTTTACAAAATTAAACTTAATCCCTATGAAAATAAAAAGCCCCCCCAAAATAAAAACACCTCCTAATCTAAGAATAAACTGCCATCAGCCTTTAAAAGGACTTTTTTGCAGTGCATTGCCCCAAGATAAACAGCTCTTTTACAGAAAAAAAGCCTAAGTCCCCCTAACACTAAACCCTACCCACCCACCCACCAAACGCCCCAAAATAAAAGAACCTAACACAAAAAAACCTAAACTACCCATTGCCCTGAAAAGGGCATTTGTTTGGGCATTGCCCTTAAAAGGGCATTTAGCTCTTTTACTGCCCATCCCTAATCTAAATAAAACAAATCCCCCCCAAAAAAACTTAAAAAAAACTTAAGTCTAACACCCAGGTTGGTACTCACCATTCCTGAAGTCCGGCGGAGAAGGTCCAGTTCCAGGCGGTGAAGTCTTCTTCCAAGTGGCGAAGAGGTAAATGGCATTGTAAGAGTTAATGGATATGGTATATAAGGAGCAACATACAGGTGTTCTGTATTAGCATGATTAAGGGTGAATAACCCAAAACGTTGCCTTTGTTGCTGTTGTGTTTCTTGATTCTTTTACTAAGCAAAGAATAAAACAAAGAATTTCTTCTTGAATCATGCAGAAAACGATGACTTCAAGTTATTGCTGCTAAAGATGTTTCTACAGCTATTGAATCATAACTTTCTTTTTCATATGAATGTATATAACAATAAAGCCTGTATTCTCTTACCTTCTGAAAGACTCTGAGCATCATCATCAATCGGGAGACAAACCATTGACAGACTTAATGGCTTCTTGAAGGACGGCATCGTAGATTCCTCACTAACCCTCCCCTCGGTGCTCTGCTCATCTGGGTCTGAATGTTTCTCGGTCTGGCAGCAGATTGTGAAGGTGGAACCCATTTTATCACCTGTGTGACACAGAAATGTGATTGTCACTCACTTATTACCAGCTCCAGCACTATCTCAAGTGATAATAAAAAGAACTCGAGCTGTGCAATGTACCCAGATTATTCTATATGAGCTGTGTGTTGTACTGCCGTGAGAGAGAGAAAGAGAGAGAGAACGAGAAAGGTAGAGAGAAAGAGAGAGAGAGAGAAAGAAGAGGGAGAGAAAGAGAGAAGGAGAAAGAGAGAACGAGAGAGGGAGAGAGGTAGAGAGAGGGAGACAGAGAGAAAGAGACAGAGAGAAAGAGAGACAGAGAAAGAGAGAGAGAAAGAAAGAGAGAGAAAGAAAGAGAGTGAAAGAGAGAAAGAGAGGGGGAAAAAGAGAGAGAGAGAGAGAGAGAGAGAGAGAAAGATAGAGAGAAATAAGTTTTAGGGGCCGATTTATTTATTCAAACATAAAAGGATATCACCAGCGCCATAAATGCTACCACACAAGCAGTGTTCCCTCTAAGGACAGTTTTGTGTGCAGCCCAGCAGTGAAACAGTTAACAAGAGAACCATACCTTGCCATCTGCATTGTGTAGTGTTTGCTAATTGCAGGGTGTTGTTACCTAAGTTTCACTGCTGGGCCGCACACAAAACTGGCCTTAGAGGGAACACTGCACACAAGATCCTCCCTAATTAGCAAGATCTCTCAACCAGATCTCAAATAAGAATCAGTAAAAGGCTATGAAGGAGCGCTGTAAAAAACCCCAGTCGGGGTTTCTAGGTAAAGGTGGAGTCGACAGGAATACCAAATGTGGCAGATTGAAATGAGTCGAAGAATATAAAATTTAAAAAATGTATTTATTCTAAATCCTAAACATACAATATATGTACATATATCACAATGAATATAAAACTTCTAAAAACTTGCACATAACTTGAATAAATTAAATTAAATAATGGATAAAAACTATAAATGGGGTTCCTCTTGGGTTCTTTAGTATTCTATAAGTATTCTATAAAGAACGTTTTTCTATATCCTATACAGACTGTATTATGTCAAGAGGTGTAAAATCGGCTCGTAAATGGAGTAATTAGCACGGTGCCCTATGGACGGCAGCCTCTATAAAATTCTTATTATGTTGTGCACAATACCCTAAGGCCTAGATTTAGAGTTCGGCGGTAGCCGTCAAAACCAGCGTTAGAGGCTCCTAACGCTGGTTTTGGGCGCCCGCTGGTATTTGGAGTCAGTGATTAAAGGGTCTAACGCTCACTTTTCAGCCGCGACTTTTCCATACCGCAGATCCCCCTACGCCATTTGCGTAGCCTATCTTTTCAATGGGATCTTTCTAACGCCGGTATTTAGAGTCGTTTCTGCAGTGAGCGTTAGAGCTCTAACGACAAGATTCCAGCCGCCTGAAAATAGCAGGAGTTAAGAGCTTTCTGGCTAACGCCGGTTTATAAAGCTCTTAACTACTGTACCCTAAAGTACACTAACACCCATAAACTACCTACGTACCCCTAAACCGAGGTCCCCCCACACCGCCGCCACTCGATTAAAATTTTTAACCCCTAATCTGCCGACCGCCACCTACGTTATATTTATGTACCCCTAATCTGCTGCCCCTAACCCCGCCGACCCCTGTATTATATTTATTCACCCCTAACCTGCCCCCCACAACGTCGCCGCCAGCTACTTACAATAATTAACCCCTAATCTTCCGACCGCAAATCGCCGCCACCTACGTTATCCCTATGTACCCCTAATCTGCTGCCCCTAACACCGCCGACCCCTATGTTATATTTATTAACCCCTAATCTGCCCCCCACAACGTCGCCGACACCTACCTACACTTATTAACCCCTAATCTGCCGAGCGGACCTGAGCGCTACTATAATAAAGTTATTAACCCCTAATCCGCCTCACTAACCCTATCATAAATAGTATTAACCCCTAATCTGCCCTCCCTAACATCGCCGACACCTACCTTCAATTATTAACCCCTAAACTTCCGATCGGAGCTCACCGCTATTCTAATAAATGGATTAACCCCTAAAGCTAAGTCTAACCCTAACACTAACACCCCCCTAAGTTAAATATAATTTTTATCTAACGAAATAAATTAACTCTTATTAAATAACTTATTCCTATTTAAAGCTAAATACTTACCTGTAAAATAAATCCTAATATAGCTACAATATAAATTATAATTATATTATAGCTATTTTAGGATTAATATTTATTTTACAGGCAACTTTGTAATTATTTTAACCAGGTACAATAGCTATTAAATAGTTAAGAACTATTTAATAGTTACCTAGTTAAAATAATAACAAATTTACCTGTAAAATAAATCCTAACCTAAGTTATAATTAAACCTAACACTACCCTATCAATAAAATAATTAAATAAACTACCTACAATTACCTACAATTAACCTAACACTACACTATCAATAAATAAATTAAACACAATTGCTACAAATAAATACAATTAAATAAACTAGCTAAAGTACAAAAAATAAAAAAGAACTAAGTTACAGAAAATAAAAAAATATTTACAAACATAAGAAAAATATTACAACAATTTTAAACTAATTACACCTACTCTAAGCCCCCTAATAAAATAACAAAGCCCCCCAAAATAAAAAATTCCCTACCCTATTCTAAATTAAAAAAGTTACAAGCTCTTTTACCTTACCAGCCCTGAACAGGGCCCTTTGCGGGGCATGCCCCAAGAATTTCAGCTCTTTTGCCTGTAAAAAAAAACATACAATACCCCCCCCCCAACATTACAACCCACCACCCACATACCCCTAATCTAACCCAAACCCCCCTTAAATAAACCTAACACTAAGCCCCTGAAGATCTTCCTACCTTGTCTTCACCATCCAGGTATCACCGATCCGTCCTGGCTCCAAGATCTTCATCCAACCCAAGCGGGGGTTGGCGATCCATAATCCGGTGCTCCAAAGTCTTCCTCCTATCCGGCAAGAAGAGGACATCCGGACCGGCAAACATCTTCTCCAAGCGGCATCTTCGATCTTCTTCCATCCGGTGCGGAGAGGGTCCATCTTGAAGCAGGCGACGCGGATCCATCCTCTTCTTCCGATGTCTCCCGACTAATGACGGTTCCTTTAAGGGACGTCATCCAAGATGGCGCCCCTCGAATTCCGATTGGCTGATAGGATTCTATCAGCCAATCGGAATTAAGGTAGGAATTTTCTGATTGGCTGATGGAATCAGCCAATCAGAATCAAGTTCAATCCGATTGGCTGATCCAATCAGCCAATCAGATTGAGCTCGCATTCTATTGGCTGTTCCGATCAGCCAATAGAATGCGAGCTCAATCTGATTGGCTGATGGGATCGGCCAATCGGATTGAACTTGATTCTGATTGGCTGATTCCATCAGCCAATCAGAAAATTCCTACCTTAATTCCGATTGGCTGATAGAATCCTATCAGCCAATCGGAATTCGAGGGACGCCATCTTGGATGACGTCCCTTAAAGGAACCGTCATTAGTCGGGAGACATCGGAAGAAGAGGATGGATCCGCGTCGCCTGCTTCAAGATGGACCCTCTCCGCACCGGATGGAAGAAGATCGAAGATGCCGCTTGGAGAAGATGTTTGCCGGTCCGGATGTCCTCTTCTTGCCGGATAGGAGGAAGACTTTGGAGCACCGGATTATGGATCGCCAACCCCCGCTTGGGTTGGATGAAGATCTTGGAGCCAGGACGGATCGGTGATACCTGGATGGTGAAGACAAGGTAGGAAGATCTTCAGGGGCTTAGTGTTAGGTTTATTTAAGGGGGGTTTGGGTTAGATTAGGGGTATGTGGGTGGTGGGTTGTAATGTTGGGGGGGGGTATTGTATGTTTTTTTTTACAGGCAAAAGAGCTGAAATTCTTGGGGCATGCCCCGCAAAGGGCCCTGTTCAGGGCTGGTAAGGTAAAAGAGCTTGTAACTTTTTTAATTTAGAATAGGGTAGGGAATTTTTTATTTTGGGGGGCTTTGTTATTTTATTAGGGGGCTTAGAGTAGGTGTAATTAGTTTAAAATTGTTGTAATATTTTTCTTATGTTTGTAAATATTTTTTTATTTTCTGTAACTTAGTTCTTTTTTATTTTTTGTACTTTAGCTAGTTTATTTAATTGTATTTATTTGTAGCAATTGTGTTTAATTTATTTATTGATAGTGTAGTGTTAGGTTAATTGTAGGTAATTGTAGGTAGTTTATTTAATTATTTTATTGATAGGGTAGTGTTAGGTTTAATTATAACTTAGGTTAGGATTTATTTTACAGGTAAATTTGTTATTATTTTAACTAGGTAACTATTAAATAAGTTCTTAACTATTTAATAGCTATTGTACCTGGTTAAAATAATTACAAAGTTGCCTGTAAAATAAATATTAATCCTAAAATAGCTATAATATAATTATAATTTATATTGTAGCTATATTAGGATTTATTTTACGGGTAAGTATTTAGCTTTAAATAGGAATAAGTTATTTAATAAGAGTTAATTTATTTCGTTAGATAAAAATTATATTTAACTTAGGGGGGTGTTAGTGTTAGGGTTAGACTTAGCTTTAGGGGTTAATCCATTTATTAGAATAGCGGTGAGCTCCGATCGGAAGTTTAGGGGTTAATAATTGAAGGTAGGTGTCGGCGATGTTAGGGAGGGCAGATTAGGGGTTAATACTATTTATGATAGGGTTAGTGAGGCGGATTAGGGGTTAATAACTTTATTATAGTAGCGCTCAGGTCCGCTCGGCAGATTAGGGGTTAATAAGTGTAGGTAGGTGTCGGCGACGTTGTGGGGGGCAGATTAGGGGTTAATAAATATAACATAGGGGTCGGCGATGTTAGGGCAGCAGATTAGGGGTACATAGGGATAACGTAGGTGGCGGCGTTTTACGGAGCGGCAGATTAGGGGTTAAAAGTGTAATGCAGGGGTCAGCGATAGCGTGGGCGGCAGATTAGGGGTTAATAAGTGTAAGGCTAGGGGTGTTTAGACTCGGGGTACATGTTAGAGTGTTAGGTGCAGACGTAGGAAGTGTTTCCCCATAGGAAACAATGGGGCTGCGTTAGGAGCTGAACGCTGCTTTTTTGCAGGTGTTAGGTTTTTTTTCAGCTCAAACAGCCCCATTGTTTCCTATGGGAGAATCGTGCACGAGCACGTTTTTGATGCCGGCCGCGTCCGTAAGCAGCTCTGGTATCGAGAGTTGCATTTGCGGTAAAAATGCTCTACGCTCCTTTTTTGGAGCCTAACGCAGCATTTGATTAAACTCTCGATACCAGAGTTAAATTTATGGTGCGGCCAGAAAAAAACCCGCGGAGCGTTAACAGCCCTTTTACCGCCGAACTCTAAATCTAGGCCTATGTGCGGTAACCTCTAAAACTACTCTATAACATAAAAATTCATAAACATAAAAATTCATAAATAGTGTAGCAAATCCAACTAATATGGTGTAAATACAAAATAGAAATACATTCAAAATAATTTTGGTACAAATTGATGTCCAAATAAGTCCAAATGTAGGTTAGTACAAATTGATGTCCAAATAAATCCAAATATATCCAGTGAAAAATCCGGGGAGGTGTCCTGATGAAACGGTCATAGATACCGGGAAACGGGTTGTGATTAATTTTTTTTTAATAAAAATAGTCATTTTCAGTAACACAGCTTTTTTAGTAAGTGGTTTGTCACTTTTAACCGCTATATTTGGGTAGTTATCTTTGGTGACAGTACATGTGTTCCCCTGCTCTTGTCTAACGGATACTGCAGAGATTTGCCTGAGGAACCAGTGGTCTGGACAGCTGATAATTGTCCAGGACGTCTTTGTGGCACTTATCAAGTGCTTACCACATTGTGAGTATATCTCCTCGTTGTGCGTGCGAGTCAACTTACACACTGATATACACTATTGTGGTGCCTGTTTTTTTTGTATCACCTTTACAGTTCTCTACTGGAGCAACGGATGGTCTGGATCAGCTTGCTGGACAGCTGCTAATTGTTCAGAAGGTCTTTGTGGCACTTCTCAAGTGCTGAATATCTAGTAAGTAGTAGCCGTAATTTGGGGGTTTGCTGCTTACAATCTAAAGGTACACACTATTTGGCGCCTCTTCTCTTCTTCATAATAAGAATTTTATAGAGGCTGTCGTCCATAGGGCACCGTGCTAATTACTCCATTTACGAGCCGATTTTACACCTCTTGACATAATACAGTCTGTATAGGATATAGAACAACGTTCTTTATAGAATACTTATAGAATACTGAAGAACCCAAGAGGAACCCCATTTATAGTTTTTATCCATTATTTAATTTAATTTATTTAATTTATGTGCAAGTTTTTAGAAGTTTTATATTCATTGTGATATATGTACATATATTGTATGTTTAGGATTTAGAATAAATATTTTTTTTAAATTTTATATTCTTCGACTCATTTGAATCTGCCACATTTGGTATTCCTGTCGACTCCACTTTTAGCTAGAAACCCCGACTGGGGTTTTTTCCAGCTCTCCTTCATAGCCTTTTGCCGATTTATTTAATGTCGGACGGACAAGATCCACTGTAGCGGAATATGTCCGCCCGACATCACTAAATGACGACAGCATACGCTATCTGCATTTATCATTCCATAAGCATTTCTTGTGAAATGCTTGTACAAACCCGCCCCAGTAGCAGGGGGTGTCAATCATCCAGATCATATTCGATCGTGATGATTGCAGTTTGCCACCTCAGAGGTTGCAGATGAGTTAAGGAAAATGTTTGATTTTTTAAAAATTTTTCTTAACTTTTGTTTCTGGTGAAACAGCTGCATCTGCAGCATAATAAATCTACCCCTAAGGGCCTGATAATAAAAAAACTCACAGCACTAACAAGACTCCTTAGATAATCTCACCAGAGCCAAAAGAAAAAAATAGAACAAAAGATACAAAGACAGACTGTGGGTAAAATCTGAAAAGTTACCAGATGTTACACAGTGGTTGTTTAACTATTGTCTGTGTGCTTCCAGTAGTAAATGAGTTAATTTAATAGCTAGCAGGGGATTAACTGCTGCAAGTCAGTTATACTGTAATTTTATGATTTTTTTATCTTTGTAAAACTAAAGGACTTAGTGGGTTAATTCAATGGTGATATATATATATATATATATATATACATACAGACATATATACACACACACACACACACACACACACACATATATATATACATATACATAATACACACACACACAGATATACAGTTGCAAGAAAAAGTATGTAAACCCTTTGGAATGATATGGATTTCTGCACAAATTGGTCATAAAATGTGATCTGATCATCATCTAAATCACAGCAATAGACAATCACAGTCTGCTTAAACTAATAACACACAAAGAATGAAATGTTGCCATGTTTTTATTGAACACACCATGTAAACATTCACAGTGCAGGTGGAAAAAGTATGTGAACCCTTGGATTTAATAACTGGTTGAACCTCCTTTGGCAGCAATAACTTCAACCAAACGTTTCCTGTAGTTGCAGATCAGACGTGCACAACGGTCAGGAGTAATTCTTCACTATTCCTCTTTACAGAACTGTTTCAGCTCAGCAATATTCTTGGGATGTCTGGTGTGAATCGCTTTCTTGAGGTCATGCCACAGCATCTCAATCGGGTTGAGGTCAGGACTCTGACTGGGCCACTTCAGAAGGTGTATTTTCTTCTGTTTAAGCCATTCTGTTGTCGATTTACAACATTGTCCTGTTGCAACACCCATCTTCTGTTGAGCTTCAGCTGGTAGACAGATGGCCTTAAAGGGACACTGTACCCAAATTTTTCTTTTGTAATTCAGAAAGAGCATGCAATTTTAAGCAACTTTCTAATTTACTCCTATTATCAGTTTTTCTTCGTTCTCTTGCTATCATTATTTGAAAAAGAAGGCATCTAAGCTTTTTTTTGTTTCATTACTCTGGACAGCACTTTTTATTATTGGTGGATGAATTTATCCACCAATCAGCAAGGACAACCCAGGTTGTTCACCAAAAATGGGCCAGCATCTAAACTTACATTCTTGCATTTCAAATAAAGATACCAAGAGAATGAAGAAAATTTGATAATAGGAGTAAATTAGAAAGTTGCTTAAAATTTCATGCTCAATCTGAATCATGAAAGAACATTTTTGGGTACAGTGTCCCTTTAAGTTCTCCTGCAAAATGTCTTGATAAACTTGGGAATTCATTTTTCCTTCGATGATAGCAATCCGTCCAGGCCCTGACGCAGCAAAGCAGCCCCAAACCATGATGCCCCCACCACCATACTTCACAGTTGGGATGAGGTTTTGATGTTGGTGTGCTGTGCCTCTTTTTCGCCACACATAGTGTTGTGTGTTTCTTCTAAACAACTCAACTTTGGTTTCATCTGACCACAGAATATTTTGCCAGTACTGCTGTGGAACATCCAGGTGCTCTTGTGCAAACTGTAAACGTGCAGCAATGTTTTGTTTGGACAGCAGAGTGGCTTCCTCTGTGGTATCCTCCCATGAAATCCATTCTTGTTTAGTGTTTTACGTATTGTAGATTCGCTAACAGGGATGTTAGCATTTGCCAGTGACTTTTGTAAGTCTTTAGCTGACAATCTAGGATTCTTCTTCACCTCATTGAGCAGTCTGCGCTGTGCTCTTGCAGTCATCTTTACAGGACGGCCACTTCTAGGGAGAATAGCAGCAGTGCTGAACTTTCTCCATTTATAGACAATTTGTCTTACCGATGAACAGCAAGGCTTTTGGAGATACTTTTATAACCCTTTCCAGCTTTATGCAAGTCAACAATTCTTAATCGTAGGTCTTCTGAGAGCTCTTTTGTGCGAGGCATCATTCACATCAGGCAATGCTTCTTGTGAAAAGCAATCCCAGAACTGGTGTGTGTTTTTATAGGGCAGGGCAGCTGTAACCAACACCTCCAATCTCATCTCATTGATTGGACTCCAGTTGGCTGACATCTCACTCCAATTAGCTCTTGGAGATGTCATTAGTCTAGGGGTTCACATACTTTTTCCACCTGCACTGTGAATGTTTACATGGTGTGTTCAATAAAAACATGGCAACATTTCATTCTTTGTGTGTTATTAGTTTAAGCAGACTGTGATTGTCTATTGTTGTGACTTAGATGATGATCAGATCACATTTTATGACCAATTTGTGCAGAAATCCATATCATTCCAAAGGGTTCACATACTTTTTCTTGCAACTGTATATAAATATATACACACACACACATATATACAGTATCTCACAAAAGTGAGTACAACTCTCACATTTTTGTAAATATTTTATTGTATATTTCCATGTGACAACACTGAAGAAATGACATTTTGCTACAATGTAAAGTGGTGAGTGTACAGCCGGTATAACAGTGTAATTTTGCTGTCCCCTCAAAATAACTCAACACACAGCCATTAATGTCTAAACAGTTGGAAACAAAAGTGAGTACACCCCTAAGTGGAAATGTCCAAATTGGGACCAATTAGCCATTTTTAATCTCCGGTGTCATGTGACTCATTAGTGTTACAAGGTCTCAGGTGTGAATGGGGAGCAGGTTTGTTAAATTTGGTGTTATCACTCTCACACTGGTAAACTGGAAGTTCAACATGGCACCTCATGGCAAAAAACTCTTTGAGGATCTGAAAAAAAGAATTGTTGCTCTAGATAAAGATGGCCTAAGCTATAAGAAAATTGCCAAGACCCTGAAACTGAGCTGCAGCACGGTGGGCAAGACCATACAGTGGTTTCACAGGACAGGTTCCACTCAGAACAGGCCTCGCCATGGTTGACCAAAGAAGTTGAGTGCACGTGCTCAGCGTCATATCCAGAGGTTGTCTTTGGGAAATAGACGTATGAGTGCTGCCAGCATTGCTGCAAAGGTTGAAGGGGTGGGGGGGGGCAACCTGTCAGTGCTCAGACCATACGCCGCACACTGCATCAAAATGGTCTGCATGGCTGTCGTCCCAGAAGGAAGCCTCTTCTAAAGATGATGCACAAGAAAGCCCGCAAACAGTTTGCTGAAGACAAGCCGACTAAGGACATGGATTACTGGAACCATGTCCTGTGGTCTGATGAGACCAAGAAAAACTTATTTGGTTCAGATTGTGTCAAGCGTGTGTGGCGGCAACCAAGTGAGGAGTACAAAGACAAGTGTGTCTTGCCTACAGTCAAGCATGGTGGTGGGAGTGTCATGGTCTGGGTCTGCCAGCACTGGGTAGCTACAGTTCATTGAGGGAACCATGAATGCCAACATGTACTGTGACATACTGAAGCAGAGCATGATCCCCTCCCTTTGGAGACTGGGCCACAGGGCAGTATTCCAACATGATAACGACCCCAAACACACCTCCAAGATGACCACTGCCTTGCTAAAGAAGCTGGGGTAAAGGTGATGGACTGGCCAAGCATGTCTCCAGACCTAAACCCTATTGAGCATCTGTGGGACATCCTCAAATAGAAGGTGGGGGAGCACAAGGTTTCTAACATACACCAGCTCTGTGATATCGTCATGGAGGAGTGGAAGAAGACTCCAGTGGCAATCTGTGAAGCTCTGGTGAACTCCATGCCCAAGAGTGTTTAGGCGGTGCTGGAAAATAATGGTGGCCAGACAAAATATTGACACGTTGGGCCCAATTTGGACATTTCCACTTAAGGGTGTACTCACTTTTGTTGCCAACGGTTTAGACATTAATGGCTGTGTGTTGAGTTATTTTGAGGGGACAGCAAATTTACACTGTTTTACAGGCTGTACACTCACTGCTTTACATTGTAGCAAAGTGTCATTTCTTCAGTTTTGTCACATGAAAAGATATAATAAAATATTTACAAAAAAGAAAATTTATGCTTACCTTATAAATGTATTTCTTTTTTGACACAATGAGTCCATGGATCATCTTAATTACTAATGGGATATTCACCTCCTGGTCAGCACCACAGCAGAGCTGTTAAATAGCTCCTCCCTTCCCTCCCACTCCAGTCATTTGACCGAAGTTAAGGAAAGAAAGGAAAAGCCAAGGTGCAGAGGTGTCTGAAGTTTACAATAACCCACAACCTGTCTTACAAGAACAGGGCGGGCCGTGGACTCATTGTGTCAAAAAAGAAATAAATTTATCAGGTAAGCATAAATTTTCTTCTTTTTTATGACACGATGAGTCCACGGATCATGTTAATTACTAATGGGATTCAATACCCAAGCTAGAGTACACAGATGATACGGGAGGGACAAGACAGGGAACCTAAACGGAAGGCACCACTGCTTGAATAACCTTTCTCCCAAAAAACGGCCTCAGCCGAGGCAAAAATGCCAAATTTGTAAAACTTTGAAAAAGTGTGAAGAGAAGACGAAGTTGCAGCATTGTAAATCTGTTCCACAGAAGCTTCATTTTTGAATGCCCACGAGGAAGCAACAGCCCTCGTGGAATGAGCTGTAACCATCTCGAGAGGCTGCTGTCCAGCAGTCTCATATGTAAAACATATGATACTCTGGCGAAAGTCCTTAGTCGCCTGCAGGTAAAACTTTAAAGCACGGACTACGTCCAAATTGTGCAGAAGTCGTTCTTTCTGAGAAGAAGGATTAGGGCACAAAGAAGGAACAACAATCTCCTGATTAATGTTCTGGTCAGAAACAACCTTAGGAATAAATCCTATTTTAGTACGTAAAACTACCTTATCAGAATGAAAAATAAGATAAGGAGACTCATACTGCAATGCAGAGAGCTCTGACACTCTGCAAATCGAAGAAATAGTAACAAGAAATAAAGCTTTCCAAGATAACAACTTAATATCTAAGGAATGCATAGGCTCAAACGGAGCACCTTGAAGAACTTTAAGAACTAAATTCAGACTCCATGGAGGAGTAACTGGTTTGAACACAGGCCTGATCCTGACCAAGGCCTGACAAAAAATTTGTACATCTGGTACATCTGCCAGACGTTTGTGTAACAAAATAGGTAAGGCAAAAATTTGACCCTTTAGGGAACTAACCCTATTGGAGAAAGAAAAAAATTCTAGGAATCCTAACTCTACTCCATGAGTAGCCCTTGGATTCACACCAATAGAGATATTTACGCCATATTTTATGGTAAATCTTTCTAGTTACAGGTTTACGAGCCTGAATCATGGTCTCTATGACCGAGTCAGAAGAGCCCCGCTTGGATAAAAACAGAATTTATGTTTACCTGATAAATTTCTTTCTCCAACGGTGTGTCCGGTCCACGGCGTCATCCTTACTTGTGGGATATTCTCTTCCCCAACAGGAAATGGCAAAGAGCCCAGCAAAGCTGGTCACATGATCCCTCCTAGGCTCCGCCTACCCCAGTCATTCGACCGACGTTAAGGAGGAATATTTGCATAGGAGAAACCATATGGTACCGTGGTGACTGTAGTTAAAGAAAATAAAATATCAGACCTGATTAAAAAAACCAGGGCGGGCCGTGGACCGGACACACCGTTGGAGAAAGAAATTTATCAGGTAAACATAAATTCTGTTTTCTCCAACATAGGTGTGTCCGGTCCACGGCGTCATCCTTACTTGTGGGAACCAATACCAAAGCTTTAGGACACGGATGAAGGGAGGGAGCAAATCAGGTCACCTAAATGGAAGGCACCACGGCTTGCAAAACCTTTCTCCCAAAAATAGCCTCAGAAGAAGCAAAAGTATCAAACTTGTAAAATTTGGTAAAAGTGTGCAGTGAAGACCAAGTCGCTGCCCTACATATCTGATCAACAGAAGCCTCGTTCTTGAAGGCCCATGTGGAAGCCACAGCCCTAGTGGAATGAGCTGTGATTCTTTCGGGAGGCTGCCGTCCGGCAGTCTCGTAAGCCAATCTGATGATGCTTTTAATCCAAAAAGAGAGAGAGGTAGAAGTTGCTTTTTGACCTCTCCTTTTACCTGAATAAACAACAAACAAGGAAGATGTTTGTCTAAAATCCTTTGTAGCATCTAAATAGAATTTTAGAGCGCGAACAACATCCAAATTGTGCAACAAACGTTCCTTCTTTGAAACTGGTTTTGGACACAGAGAAGGTACGATAATCTCCTGGTTAATGTTTTTGTTAGAAACAACTTTTGGAAGAAAACCAGGTTTAGTACGTAAAACCACCTTATCTGCATGGAACACCAGATAAGGAGGAGAACACTGCAGAGCAGATAATTCTGAGACTCTTCTAGCAGAAGAAATCGCAACTAAAAACAAAACTTTCCAAGATAATAACTTAATATCAACGGAATGTAAGGGTTCAAACGGAACCCCCTGAAGAACTGAAAGAACTAAATTGAGACTCCAAGGAGGAGTCAAAGGTTTGTAAACAGGCTTGATTCTAACCAGAGCCTGAACAAAGGCTTGAACATCTGGCACAGCTGCCAGCTTTTTGTGAAGTAATACCGACAAGGCAGAAATCTGTCCCTTCAGGGAACTTGCCGATAATCCTTTTTCCAATCCTTCCTGAAGGAAGGATAGAATCCTAGGAATCTTAACCTTGTCCCAAGGGAATCCTTTAGATTCACACCAACAGACATATTTTTTCCAAATTTTGTGGTAAATCTTTCTAGTCGCAGGCTTTCTGGCCTGAACAAGAGTATCGATCACAGAATCTGAGAATCCTCGCTTCGATAAAATCAAGCGTTCAATCTCCACGCAGTCAGCTGGAGTGAAACCAGATTCGGATGTTCGAACGGACCCTGAACAAGAAGGTCTCGTCTCAAAGGTAGCTTCCAAGGTGGAGCCGATGACATATTCACCAGATCTGCATACCAAGTCCTGCGTGGCCACGCAGGAGCTATCAAGATCACCGACGCCCTCTCCTGCTTGATCCTGGCTATCAGCCTGGGGATGAGAGGAAATGGCGGGAACACATAAGCTAGTTTGAAGGTCCAAGGTGCTACTAGTGCATCCACTAGAGCCGCCTTGGGATCCCTGGATCTGGCCCCGTAGCAAGGAACTTTGAAGTTCTGACGAGAGGCCATCAGATCCATGTCTGGAATGCCCCACAGGTGAGTGACTTGGGCAAAGATTTCCGGATGGAGTTCCCACTCCCCCGGATGCAATGTCTGACGACTCAGAAAATCCGCTTCCCAATTTTCCACTCCTGGGATGTGGATAGCAGACAGGTGGCAGGAGTGAGACTCCGCCCAAAGAATAATTTTGGTTACTTCTTCCATCGCTAGGGAACTCCTTGTTCCCCCCTGATGGTTGATGTACGCAACAGTCGTCATGTTGTCTGATTGAAACCGAATGAACCTGGTCCTCGCAAGCTGGGGCCAGGCCTGGAGCGCATTGAATATCGCTCTCAGTTCCAGAATATTTATCGGTAGAAGAGATTCTTCCCGAGACCAAAGACCCTGAGCTTTCAGGGATCCCCAGACCGCGCCCCAGCCTATCAGACTGGCGTCGGTCGTGACAATGACCCACTCTGGTCTGTGGAACATCATCCCTTGAGACAGATTGTCCAGGGACAGCCACCAACGGAGTGAGTCTCTGGTCCTCTGATTTACTTGTATCTTCGGAGACAAGTCTGTATAGTCCCCATTCCACTGACTGAGCATGCACAGTTGTAATGGTCTTAGATGAATGCGCGCAAAAGGAACTATGTCCATCGCCGCCACCATCAACCCGATCACTTCCATGCACTGAGCTATGGAAGGAAGAGGAACGGAATGAAGTATCCGACAAGAGTCCAGAAGCTTTGTTTTTCTGGCCTCTGTTAGAAAGATCCTCATTTCTAAGGAGTCTATAATTGTTCCCAAGAAGGGAACCCTTGTTGACGGGGATAGAGAACTCTTTTCCACGTTCACTTTCCAGCCGTGAGATCTGAGAAAGGCCAGGACAATGTCCGTGTGAGCCTTTGCTTGAGGAAGGGACGACGCTTGAATCAGAATGTCGTCCAGGTAAGGTACTACTGCAATGCCCCTTGGTCTTAGCACCGCTAGAAGGGACCCTAGTACCTTTGTGAAAATCCTTGGAGCAGTGGCTAATCCGAAAGGAAGCGCCACGAACTGGTAATGTTTGTCCAGGAATGCAAACCTTAGGAACCGATGATGTTCCTTGTGGATAGGAATATGTAGATACGCATCCTTTAAATCCACCGTGGTCATGAATTGACCTTCCTGGATGGAAGGAAGGATAGTTCGAATGGTTTCCATCTTGAACGATGGGACCTTGAGAAATTTGTTTAAGATCTTGAGATCTAGGATTGGTCTGAACGTTCCCTCTTTTTTGGGAACTATGAACAGATTGGAGTAGAACCCCATCCCTTGTTCTCTTAATGGAACAGGATGAATCACTCCCATTTTTAACAGGTCTTCTACACAATGTAAGAACGCCTGTCTTTTTATGTGGTCTGAAGACAACTGCGACCTGTGGAACCTCCCCCTTGGGGGAAGTCCCTTGAATTCCAGAAGATAACCCTGGGAGACTATTTCTAGCGCCCAAGGATCCAGAACATCTCTTGCCCAAGCCTGAGCGAAGAGAGAGAGTCTGCCCCCCACCAGATCCGGTCCCGGATCGGGGGCCAATATTTCATGCTGTCTTGGTAGCAGTGGCAGGTTTCTTGGCCTGCTTTCCCTTGTTCCAGCCTTGCATTGGTCTCCAAGCTGGCTTGGCCTGAGAAGTATTACCCTCTTGCTTAGAGGACGTAGCACCTTGGGCTGGTCCGTTTTTACGAAAGGGACGAAAATTAGGTCTATTTTTTGCCTTGAAAGGCCGATCCTGAGGAAGGGCGTGGCCCTTACCCCCAGTGATATCAGAGATAATCTCTTTCAAGTCAGGACCAAACAACGTTTTCCCCTTGAAAGGAATGTTTAGTAGCTTGTTCTTGGAAGACGCATCAGCCGACCAAGATTTCAACCAAAGCGCTCTGCGCGCCACAATAGCAAACCCAGAGTTCCTAGCCGCTAACTTAGCCAATTGCAAAGAGGCGTCTAGAGTGAAAGAATTAGCCAATTTGAGAGCATTGATTCTGTCCATAATCTCCTCATAAGGAGGAGAGTCACTATCGAGCACCTTAAGCAGTTCATCAAACCAGAAATATGCGGCAGTAGTGACAGGGACAATGCATGAAATGGGTTGTAGAAGGTAACCCTGCTGAACAAACATCTTTTTAAGCAAACCTTCTAATTTTTTATCCATAGGATCTTTGAAAGCACAACTATCCTCTATGGGAATAGTGGTGCGTTTGTTTAAAGTAGAAACCGCTCCCTCGACCTTGGGGACTGACTGCCATAAGTCCTTTCTAGGGTCGACCATAGGAAACAATTTTTTAAATATGGGGGGAGGGACGAAAGGAATACCGGGCCTTTCCCATTCTTTATTAACAATGTCCGCCACCCGCTTGGGTATAGGAAAAGCTTCTGGGAGCCCCGGCACCTCTAAGAACTTGTCCATTTTACATAGTTTCTCTGGGATGACTAAATTTTCACAATCATCCAGAGTGGATAATACCTCCTTAAGCAAAATGCGGAGATGTTCCAATTTAAATTTAAATGTAATCACATCAGATTCAGCCTGCTGAGAAATGTTCCCTAAATCAGTAATTTCTCCCTCAGACAAAACCTCCCTGGCCCCCTCAGATTGGGTTAGGGGCCCTTCAGAGATATTAATATCAGCGTCGTCATGCTCTTCAGTAACTAAAACAGAGCAGCCACGCTTACGCTGACAAGGGTTCATTTTGGCTAAAATGTTTTTGACAGAATTATCCATTACAGCCGTTAATTGTTGCATAGTAAGGAGTATTGGCGCGCTAGATGTACTAGGGGCCTCCTGAGTGGGCAAGACTCGTGTAGACGAAGGAGGGAATGATGCAGTACCATGCTTACTCCCCTCACTTGAGGAATCATCTTGGGCATCATTGTCATTATCACATAAATCACATTTATTTAAATGAATAGGAATTCTGGCTTCCCCACATTCAGAACACAGTCTATCTGGTAGCTCAGACATGTTAAACAGGCATAAACTTGATCAGAAAGTACAAAAAACGTTTTAAAATAAAACCGTTACTGTCACTTTAAATTTTAAACTGAACACACTTTATTACTGCAATTTCGAAAAAACATGAAGGAATTGTTCAAAATTCACCAAATTTTCACCACAGCGTCTTAAAGCTTTGAAAATATTGCACACCAATTTTGGAAGCTTTAACCCTTAAAATAACGGAACCGGAGCCGTTTTAAGCTTTAAACCCCTTTACAGTCCCTGGTATCTGCTTTGCTGAGACCCAACCAAACCCAAAGGGGAATACGATACCAAATGACGCCTTCAGAAGTCTTTTATAAGTATCAGAGCTCCTCTCACATGCGACTGCATGCCATGCCTCTCAAAAACAAGTGCGCAACACCGGCGCGAAAATGAGACTCTGCCTATGCTTTGGGAAAGCCCCTAAAGAATAAGGTGTCTAAAACAGTGCCTGCCGATATTATTATATCAAAATACCCAGATAAAATGATTCCTCAAGGCTAAATATGTGTTAATAATCAATCGATTTAGCCCAGAAAAAGTCTACAGTTTAAATAAGCCCTTGTGAAGCCCTTATTTACAATCGTAATAAACATGGCTTACCGGATCCCATAGGGAAAATGACAGCTTCCAGCATTACATCGTCTTGTTAGAATGTGTCATACCTCAAGCAGTAAGAGACTGCACTCTGTTCCCCCAACTGAAGTTAATTGCTCTCAACAGTCCTGTGTGGAACAGCCATGGATTTTAGTTACGGTTGCTAAAATCATTTTCCTCATACAAACAGAATTCTTCATCTCTTTTCTGTTTCTGAGTAAATAGTACGTACCAGCACTATTTGAAAATAACAAACTCTTGATTGAATAATGAAAAACTACAGTTAAACACTAAAAAACTCTAAGCCATCTCCGTGGAGATGTTGCCTGTACAACGGCAAAGAGAATGACTGGGGTAGGCGGAGCCTAGGAGGGATCATGTGACCAGCTTTGCTGGGCTCTTTGCCATTTCCTGTTGGGGAAGAGAATATCCCACAAGTAAGGATGACGCCGTGGACCGGACACACCTATGTTGGAGAAATTAAGCGTTCAATCTGCAAGCAGTCAGCTTCAGAGAAACTAGATTTGGGTAAAGAAAGGGTCCTTGGTTAGAAGGTCCTTCCTCAACAGAAGTCTCCAAGGTGGCAGAGATGACATGTCCACCAGAACTACATACCAAATCCTGCGAGGCCAAGCCGATGCAATGAGGATCACCGATGCTCTCTCCTGCTTGATTTGAGCAAGGACCGAGGCAAAAGAACAAACGGAGGAAATAGGTATGCTAGACTTAAAGTCCAAGGGACCGCCAGTGCATCTATCAATTCCGCATGGGGGTCCCTGGACCTCGACCCGTATCTCGGGAGCTTGGCATTCTGTCGAGATGCCATGAGATCCAATTCCGGCTGACCCCACTTGAGAACCAGGCCGGAGAACACTTCCAGATGGAGATCCCACTCCCCCGGATGAAAGGTCTGCCTGCTCAGGAAGTCCGCCTCCCAGTTGTCCACCAACTGGAATCAGATAAACTAGACCGAAGCTAACTGAGGCCAGGCCAGAAGAGCATTGAAGATCACTCTCAGTTCCAGAATGTTTATAGGAAGAAGAGACTCTGACTGAGTCCAAACCCCGAGTCTTTAGGGAGCCATCTTAGAAGGCTAGCGTTTGTAGTCACAATCACCCAAGATGGTTCGCGAAAGCAGGTTCCCTCGGAGAGATGATCCAGAGACAACCACCATTGAAGAGAATCCTTTGTCTCCCGCTCCAGAAGTATTCAAGGAGACAAATCGGCATAATCTCCGTTCCATTGCCTGAGCATGTCTAACTGCAGAGGTCTGAGATGGAACCGAGCAAACTTGATGATGTTCATTGCCGCCACCATCAGCCCAATTACCTCCATGCACTGAGCCACTGACGGCCGAGGACTGGACTGAAGGGCTAGACAAGTATCGAAAATCTTTGATTTCTTGACTTCTGTCAGAAAAAATCTTTATAGATAGGGAATCTATTATGGTTCCCAAGAAAGATACCCTTGTATTTGGGACTAAGGAACTCTTTTTCCAAACGTACCTTCCACCCGTGAGATTGCAGGAAAGATAACATTTCCGTGTGGGACCCTGCTTGTTGTGAGGATGGTGATTGGACTAGGATGTCGGCCAGATAGGGCGCCACTGCAATGCCCCGCAACCGAAGCACCGCCAACAGCGATCCCAGAACCCTTGAGAAAATTCTCGGAGCTGTGGCAAGACCGAAGGGAAGAGCCACAAACTGGAAGAGTTTGTTCAGAAAGGCAAACCTTAGGAACTTGTGATGATCCCTGTTAATGGGAACATGCAGGTATGCGTCCTTTAAATCCACTGTTTTCATAAATTGACCCTCTTGGACCAGAGGAAGAATGGAACGAATAGTTTCCCTCTTGAAGGACGGTACTCTGAGGAATTTGTTTAGACTCTTGAGATCTAAAATTGGTCTGAAGGTTCCCTCTTTTTTGGGAACCACGAACAGATTGGAATAAAATCCCAGACCCTGTTCCCGTATCCGAACAGGAACTATCACTCCCATGTCGGAAAGGTCTCTTACACAGTGTAAGAATGCCTCTCCTTTTGTCTGGTCTAAAGATAATCTTGAAAACAGAAACCTGCCTCTGGGAGGAAAACCTTTGAACTCTAGATTGTATCCCTGGGACACGATGTCTACTGCCCAGGGATCCGGAACCTCTCGAGCCCAAACCTGAGCGAAGAAGAAAGCCTGCCCCCTCCCAGATCCTGTCCCGGATCGGGGGCATGCCCTTCATGCTGTCTTTGATTCAATAGCAGGCTTCTTGGATTGTTCCCCTTACTCCAAGACTGATTGGGTCTCCATGCAGGTTTAGACTGTTCCTGCTTAGAAGCGGAAGAATTTCCCTTGAAATTTCGAAAGGAACGAAAATTACTCCGGCGTCCCTTTTGTTTGATTTTCTTATCCTGCGGGAGAAGATGACCCTTACCTCCCGTACTATCAGAAAATATCTCCTCCAAGCCTAGTCCAAACAAGGACTTCCCCTTGTAAGGAATCGCTAAAAGCTTAGACTTAGAGGATACATCCGCAGAATAAAGGTTTTAACCATAATGCTCTGCGAGCTAGAACAGAGAAACCTGAAATCTTTGCTCCCAGTTCAATAACTTGAAGGGAAGCATCCGTAATAAAGGAATTAGCCAATTTAAGAGCTGTAATCCTATCCTGGATTTCATCTAGGGAAGAGTCAGTCCTGATAGCATCAGACAACGCATCAAACCAATATGCCGCCGCACTAATGACGGTAGCAATGCACACAGCTGGCTGCCATTGTAAGCCCTGGTGTGCATACATCCTTTTGAGTAATCCCTCTAACTTTTTATCCATAGGATCTTTAAACGCACAACTATCCTCTATAGGAATAGTAGTTCTTTTGACTAAAGTGGAAACCGCTCCTTCCACCTTGGGAACTGTCTGCCAAGCTTCCTTGACAGCGTCAGCTATGGGAAACTTCTTTTTAAATATAGGAGATGGAGAAAAAGGGATACCCGGTCTCTCCCACTCCTTAGAAATAATCTCAGAAGCTCTGGAACCGGAAAAACATCTATTGAGGTAGGAACCTCAAAATATTTGTTAAGCTTACTGGTTCTTTTCTTAGGGTTAATAACAACCGTGGAGTCAGTGTAATCCAAAGTAACTAAAACCTCCTTAAAGTGCATGTAAAGTCAACATACTTGCTCTGCATCATTGTTTGTATTTTCGAAAATAATAGTGAGTTTCATTCATCAAAATCGCAACATCGAAATCTAAAAAGAAATAGTTAATACTTTGCCTTGTATTCTTCCTCCGCCCGACATTATGGTCCCACATTATTTTCATGATTGACAGTTCTATTTAGAACTATTTTCCTTTTCCCCGGGGCGTCAGGCCAGTTGTTACCTACGTCACGCGAATCTACTGCGCATGCGCAAACTACCCGATGACGTTACCACCTCAATGCGCGTCCGCGATTCGCGCATGCGCAATACGTCGATGGAATAATTTATTCAATTTAGTCTACGAGCGGAGTGAATTGCAAGTAAGTATCGGAGCTCCGATTTCGCTTGCCTTTGATAATACAGTATTAAAAGTAAGAGGACAAGCTATAATAGAAACGCTAATAGTAAATGCATGCGCAAATGAGAGCCCGGATTGTGAACGCGATTCAAAGCGACGTCATCGAGTGGGCATTAGATATTACAATGATGCTGGGGGAAAAACAGGAAGAAGACGGTTGGGAGGAGTTCAATGCATAGAACGGAGATAAGTTTATATATAAAAATAATGATAAAGAAAATTTATTTTGCACTGAGATTATTGCGGTTTGACTATTTATAATATTGGGAATAAGTAGGTAACAATTAATTATAAAAAACGTACATTCACTTTTAAGTAGTAGACCGAGGTGTTCTAGCTTAAACCTGAAAGAAACTACCTCAGTATCAGTAAGAGGAATCATACTGTCCGAATCTGAGATTTCACCCTCAGATACTACTGCGGTATCCTCCCCTTCAGACTTCTGGGAGGGAGCATCCGCAATAGCGAAAACTCCGTCAGAAACCTCTCTGATTTTCCTCTTTACGCTTTCCTTGTAACATTTGGAAAAGCAGACAACGCATCTGAAACTGCAGAAGACATAATCGGAAGCGATGTCTTTTAAAGTAACCCCCAGCAGGAGTTATAGAGGAGGCGCAGGGCACTGCTTGTGAGGGCGGTAAACCTTGGGATGCTTGAGGAAAAAGCTGCGGCATAGATTGATCATTGGCATTAAACTCCTGAACAGCATCCTCTTTAGTAAATGATGGTTCAGTAAAAAGTCTTTCCCTGTAGCTTAAGGTCCTCTCAATACATGAGGAACAAAAAAGGGATTGGTGGTTCTACAGTGGCATTAAAGCATAAAAAACAAGTGACAGACTCTTGGTCCATCTTAACTTTACATTGGGTCACAAAATTTGGCAATTTTTTGAGCATTTTTACACTGACAGAAAAACGTTACTGTTCCTTTAAATGTTAAAACTTCTTTTTTATTATTATTATTATTATATGTATTTGCAAAATAGAAACAGCTCTAATAACACCTCTACACCTCAGCAGTACTTTGCTGAGGTGCCTATCTGATTGGAGAAATGACTAAGGCAATAGCTGTAGAAACCGAAAACTCTGCTGGTTAACACACGCATCAGATTTTGTTATGAATGTCTGGCTGTTCTCCCGCTCTACACCCACTACCAGAGATGCAAAGCAGAAATTTAGACAAGCACTTTCAAATACTAAGTGCGCAGAAAGAACGTCAAAAAGGGCACGCAATGCTCTCCCTCTAGCCCCGCCCATCCCAACAGTCAATGTGTTCAGCCCCAGTGCCTGCGCCTACACTGTCAATAAAGTCCCCATCCATGAGACTTCTTAATGTCCCATCATAAGTAAAGTGCCTCTGTTTCTGAGAACAGTCCCCCAGATACTAGGTTAGCACTTACCTCCTCATCTGCCCGACAGTGAAGGCAGTTTCAGGTTTAAGAGGTCCTCTCCCTCCTATGGACCTGTGATAAAGGAAAAGATTGAGTAAGATCCCTCAGTCTTTCAGAAGTAGGGCAGCGTCAATATGGGAGGGGCAGTGAGAATTATGTCCTACAAGTTCCCATCGCTCTAAAGCCACCAAAGATCTACTGAAGAGACTGATATGGACTACGGCTACACCCTAGGACAAAGCAGCACAATCTTGCACTACTTTAAAAATAATAAACTCTTGATTGAAGAATCTTTTCTAACACCTCACTTTACCTCTTCCTATCACTAACGTAGGCAAAGAGAATGATTGGAGTGGGAGGGAAGGGAGGAGCTATTTAACAGCTCTGCTGTGGTGTTCTTTGCTGCCTCCTGCTGACCAGGAGGTGAATATCCCATTAGTAATTAAGATGATACGTGGACTCATCGTGTCATAAAAAAGAAATGTGAGGGGTGTACTCACTTTTGTGAGATACTATATATATATATACACACACACACACACATATATATATATATATATATATACATAAACACATACATAAACACACACACACACATACTGTGTATATATACAGTATATATATATATATATATATATATATATATATATATATATATATATATATATATATGGACATCAAACGATAACTGCATTCAAAAAGTTAAAATGTTCCTTTATTCAAATTAGGTTAAAATCCACGGCACACATGATAATATCATAAAAAAGAAATGTGAGGGGTGTACTCACTTTTGTGAGATACTATATATATATATATATATATATATATATATACATATACATACACACACACACACATATATGTATATAGGAGTAGAGGGTTCCAAACTATAGCGCTCGTAGAGTGGAGGAAACATAAAAAAGAGAGAACAATTTATGGTGCAGTATGAATATACTAGTTTACAGTATAGTGCAAAAGAGTAAGAAATGTTGCTCATTTAGAGCTGCAACAACTAATCGTCATAATCGATAATAAAAATAGTTGTCAACGAATCTCATAATCGATTAGTTGGTTTGCAATTAGTTGTTCTGTGCACCAGCTGCTTTACTCCAATGAGCTCCTGTACATGGTATTGTGTTTTATGGTTATGTCCTTAGCCTAAAGGACGTCTACAGACATTTTACTTTTCACATTTACAACTACCCCTGGCTTATGTGCAACCCAGAAATAACAGCAGTCATCATTTTATTGTTTATATTAAATCAGGTGATTTGGAACTATGCTTTTCATGATATAGTGCCAAGCTTGTTGTTTACACCTAGCCCCTAGATTGATGGGAGTTATTTAAATTGATGTGCACTATTATCTGTTTGCACAATTATTAGCAGATCGCTTGCTATTGCTGATTATATGTACTGTATATATAAATGTGTAAAGCTTTGTCCTGTTATTGATATACAGTCCTTAGTGCTTTTGTTTTTTATTATATTTTTAATAAATTGTGATAATATGTATCAGATTTAACCTTTATAAGTATATATCTGTTATTTTTAGAGCGGACTAAATATTTTCCCCTAACCTTATAGCTGGATATTTCCCATTGCATATAGATATTCAAGATATTTTTATGTTAGAATTAAGTCAAGGGTTACTTTATTGAGAGGCCCCTTGCCATGGTGGAAAACACTGCATTGGTGAAGAGCTAACAAAGATAAATATCCCACTTTGGTGAAATTGGCAAAACCCTACTTATGCACCTCAAGCACCTCAACACCATCTGAGCGCCTCTTCTCTGCTGCAGAAAATATAGCTGCAAACAGAGAACCAGCCTTAGCCAGAAGCATGTGGACATGTTGAGATTTTTGCATTTCAATGCAATGTTTCTGAAAGAGTGAATAACAGAATGTTATTAACAGTGATAGTCTAACTCTTTCTAGTTCTACCTCTTTTCAAACAGTTTTTGTTTAATTATAAAACTGTGCTCTGCTGCTTAAAAATTGGACAAACAGTTGTGTTAATGTAAAGATTTAGTCTGAAGTTTATATTTGTAACACTCAGTATGTGGATTTTATTTAAAATATAGGAAACTATTATTGATTCTCTTTTTATCCGATTAGTCAATTAATCGAAAAAATAATCGGCCGATTAATCGATTATGAAAATAATCGTTAGTTGCAGCCCTATGCTCATTAGCACTGACACTGGTTGTTTGTGCTTAAATAAAGGATATTCATTTATCATCAGTCACTAGTATTTGATTCATTTTCTAAAAAGGCATCTAACATACCCCAGAGAGGGGAAGTTTATTATTAGAAAAAACAGAAAAAGAAAGAAGATTCCACAAATAAGTGCAACCTCAAAGTCTAGGATACAAAGCACATATAGGCACAGGACCAGTAAATTCAATGCAAAAGTATATTTAATTATATATAGTGAACAAAAAATCGATCAATTAAATAAATGCATTCAACTATATCGATACACGCACATACATACATACTCCCATACAGAAGGGGTACCCCAATTAACAGCAAAAGATTAGCATATTATTTTATTGTGGTGCACCACATAAGTCCATAAACTATACATCAGGATGGCACTGGATGTGAAAGCAAAGCACTTAATACATGCAATCAGATGCGTGAGCAAGATGTAATAGAGCAGGGATTCAAAGCAAAGATATAAACGTTTTGCAAAGTTCCTTCATGCAAGTTGGTTAATGCATTAAACTCATAATTCACCATCACATCCACCTATCCACATATCCTGTGCAAGCAGTAGCGTTAGTAACATGCAGGTAGAGCAAAGTTCCATAAGGCTCCATTTAGTGTAGTAACATTAGTAAAGCACATTTCTGCCAGAAACACTGCTATGCAACAAACAGGTTAAAAGATATATATATGTCTCATTGGTGCATATTCCTCTTTCAAAGGACGAAAGCCACAGCAAAATAGAAAGTCACTTGCAGTCCGCAAATAAATGCTTTATAAGCACATCAAGAGTAATCACAGACAGGTAATCACATACCAGCCGCATCGAGCGGCATGCTTGGTTTCTGAAGCAGCGTGATCCTCATCCGTCTGAGTATATATACAACAAAGTAGCGGTGGCTAAAGCGTCCAATCCTTAGTCTTTTCTTTCAGCGGGGTAGCTCTTCCTAATAGCGGGCTTAGAGTGTGAGAAGTAGCGACCCACCTTTTCATTACTTTAGTGTCCCTTTTCAAAATCAAAAAACGGAACACAGGAACACTTTAATTTGTAAATAATAAATGTTAATAATAACGTGTAAAGTTATTATTTAATTTATTTCCATCAGGAACTCCTGGTGGCCAGAACCTCAAAACATCAGAAAAATATATACCACAGTTATTAGTAGTTAATTTTCAAAAGTTAATTTTCAAAAAGAACCTATTAGTTAAAAAGGAGAGACATATCATTTCAAGAAAGAGGCGAACTCTAATTTCTCATTTAAATATATGGAGATAACGTATTCAAATAATAAATCCAGCGGGTTTCTTTTTGTAAGAGGATGGTGTCAATGTCACCACCTCGTTTGCTGGGTTTGACTGTTTCGATACCAATGAATTTCAAATCATCTGTCCTAGACTGATGATATTGTGCAAAATGCCTTGCTATAGGGTTGTCTATATTAAAGTCTTTTACATCATCACGATGTTCTGTAATTCTAGAACGGAACTCTCTGTAGGTTTTACCTACATAAAATAAAGGGCAAGAGCATGAAAGAAGATATATAACGCCAGTTGTAGAGCAATTAATAACAGAATTTATGCTTACCTGATAAATTACTTTCTCCAACGGTGTGTCCGGTCCACGGCGTCATCCTTACTTGTGGGAATATCTCTTCCCCAACAGGAAATGGCAAAGAGTCCCAGCAAAGCTGGCCATATAGTCCCTCCTAGGCTCCGCCCACCCCAGTCATTCGACCGACGGACAGGAGGAAAAAATCGGAGAAACCATATGGTACCGTGGTGACTGTAGTTAGAGAAAATAATTCATCAGACCTGATTAAAAAACCAGGGCGGGCCGTGGACCGGACACACCGTTGGAGAAAGTAATTTATCAGGTAAGCATAAATTCTGTTTTCTCCAACATTGGTGTGTCCGGTCCACGGCGTCATCCTTACTTGTGGGAACCAATACCAAAGCTTTAGGACACGGATGAAGGGAGGGAGCAAATCAGGTTACCTAAACGGAAGGCAACACGGCTTGCAAAACCTTTCTCCCAAAAATAGCCTCAGAAGAAGCAAAAGTATCAAATTTGTAAAATTTGGCAAAAGTGTGCAGTGAAGACCAAGTCGCTGCCTTACATATCTGATCAACAGAAGCCTCGTTCTTGAAGGCCCATGTGGAAGCCACAGCCCTAGTGGAGTGAGCTGTGATTCTTTCAGGAGGCTGCCGTCCGGCAGTCTCGTAAGCCAATCGGATGATGCTTTTAAGCCAAAAGGAAAGAGAGGTAGAAGTTGCTTTTTGACCTCTCCTTTTACCAGAATAGACGACAAACAGAGAAGATGTTTGTCTGAAATCTTTTGTAGCTTCTAAATAGAATTTTAGAGCACGGACTACGTCCAAATTGTGTAACAAACGTTCCTTCTTTGAAACTGGATTCGGACACAAAGAAGGTACAACTATCTCCTGGTTAATATTTTTGTTAGAAACAACCTTTGGAAGAAAACCAGGCTTAGTACGCAAAACCACCTTATCTGCATGGAACACCAGATAGGGCGGAGAACACTGCAGAGCAGATAACTCTGAAACTCTTCTAGCAGAAGAAATAGCAACCAAGAACAAAACTTTCCAAGATAACAACTTAATATCTATGGAATGTAGAGGTTCAAACGGAACCCCTTGAAGAACTGAAAGAACTAGATTTAAACTCCAGGGAGGAGTCAAAGGTCTGTAAACAGGCTTGATCCTAACCAGAGCCTGAACAAATGCTTGAACATCTGGCACAGCTGCCAGTCGTTTGTGTAGTAAGACAGATAAAGCAGAAATCTGTCCCTTTAGAGAACTCGCAGATAATCCTTTATCCAAACCTTCTTGCAGAAAGGAAAGAATCTTAGGAATTTTTAACTTATTCCATGGGAATCCCTTGGATTCACACCAGCAGATATATCTTTTCCATATTTTATGGTAAATCTTTCTAGTTACCGGTTTTCTGGCCTGAACCAGAGTATCTATCACAGAATCTGAAAACCCACGCTTTGATAGAATCAAGCGTTCAATCTCCAAGCCGTCAGCTGGAGGGAGACCAGATTTGGATGTTCGAATGGACCCTGAACAAGAAGGTCCTGTCTCAAAGGTAGCTTCCATGGTGGAACCGATGACATATTCACCAGGTCTGCATACCAAGTCCTGCGTGGCCACGCAGGAGCTATCAAGATCACAGAGGCCCTCTCCTGTTTGATCCTGGCTACCAGCCTGGGAATGAGAGGAAACGGTGGAAACACATAAGCTAGGTTGAAGGTCCAAGATGCTACTAGTGCATCCACTAGAGTCGCCTTGGGATCCCTGGATCTGGACCCGTAGCAAGGAACCTTGAAGTTCTGATGAGACGCCATCAGATCCATGTCTGGAATGGCCCATAATTGAGTCAACTGGGCAAAGATCTCCGGGTGGAGTTCCCACTCCCCCGGATGGAATGTCTGACGACTCAGATAATCCGCTTCCCAGTTTTCCACACCTGGGATGTGGATCGCAGATAGATGGCAGGAGTGATCCTCCGCCCATTGTATTATTTTGGTCACTTCTTTCATCGCCAGGGAACTCCTTGTTCCCCCCTGATGATTGATATACGCAACAGTCGTCATGTTGTCTGATTGGAATCTTATGAATCTGGCCTTTGCAAGCTGAGGCCAAGCCCTGAGAGCATTGAATATTGCTCTTAGTTCCAGAATGTTTATCGGGAGAAGAGACTCTTCCCGAGACCATAGTCCCTGAGCTTTCAGGGATTCCCAGACCGCGCCCCAGCCCACTAGACTGGCTTCGGTCATGACAATGACCCACTCTGGTCTGCGGAAGCTCATTCCCTGGGATAGGTGGTCCAGGGTTAGCCACCAACGGAGTGAATCTCTGGTCTTCTGATCTACTTGAATCACTGGAGACAAGTCTGTATAGTCCCCATTCCACTGTTTCAGCATGCACAGTTGTAATGGTCTTAGATGAATTCGCGCAAAAGGAACTATGTCCATTGCTGCAACCATCAACCCTACTACTTCCATGCACTGAGCTATGGAAGGACGTGGAACAGAATGAAGAACTTGACAAGCGCTTAGAAGTTTTGACTTTCTGACATCTGTCAGAAAAATCCTAATTTCTAAGGAATCTATTATTGTTCCCAAGAAGGGAACTCTTGTTGACGGAGACAGAGAACTTTTTTCTATGTTCACCTTCCATCCGTGAGATCTGAGAAAGGCCAGAACGATGTCTGTATGAGCCTTTGCTTTTGAAAGGGACGACGCCTGTATTAGAATGTCGTCCAAGTATGGTACTACTGCAATGCCCCTCGGTCTTAGAACCGCTAGAAGGGACCCGAGTACCTTTGTGAAAATCCTTGGAGCAGTGGCTAATCCGAATGGGAGGGCCACAAACTGGTAATGTTTGTCCAGAAAGGTGAACCTTAGGAACTGATGATGTTCTTTGTGGATAGGAATATGTAGGTACGCATCCTTTAGATCCACGGTAGTCATAAATTGACCTTCCTGGATAGTGGGTAGAATCGTTCGAATGGTTTCCATTTTGAACAATGGTACCCTGAGAAATTTGTTTAGGATCTTTAAATCCAGAATTGGTCTGAAGGTTCCCTCTTTTTTGGGAACTACGAACAGATTTGAGTAAAATCCCATTCCTTGTTCCGTCATTGGAACTGGGTGTATCACTCCCATCTTTAACAGGTCTTCTACACAATGTAAGAACGCCTGTCTCTTTATTTGGTTTGAGGATAAGTGAGACATGTGGAACCTTCCCCTTGGGGGTAGTTCCTTGAATTCCAGAAGATAACCCTGAGAAACTATTTCTAGCGTCCAGGGATCCTGAACATCTCTTGCCCAAGCCTGAGCAAAGAGAGAGAGTCTGCCCCCCACTAGATCCGGTCCCGGATCGGGGGCTACTCCTTCATGCTGTTTTGTTAGCGGTAGCAGGCTTCTTGGCCTGCTTACCCTTGTTCCAGCCTTGCATCGGTTTCCAGGCTGGTTTGGACTGTGAGGCATTACCCTCTTGCTTAGAGGATGCAGAATTAGAGGCCGGCCCGTTCCTGAAATTACGAAAGGAACGAAAATTAGACTTATTCTTGGCCTTGAAAGGCCTATCTTGTGGGAGGGCGTGGCCCTTTCCCCCAGTGATGTCTGAGATAATCTCTTTCAATTCTGGTCCAAAGAGAGTTTTACCCTTGAAGGGGATGTTAAGCAATTTTGTCTTGGATGATACATCCGCTGACCAAGACTTTAGCCAAAGCGCTCTGCGCGCCACAATTGCAAACCCTGAATTTTTCGCCGCTAATCTAGCTAATTGCAAAGCGGCATCTAAAATAAAAGAGTTAGCCAACTTAAGTGCGTGAACTCTGTCCATAACCTCCTCATATGGAGTCTCTCTACTGAGCGACTTTTCTAGTTCCTCGAACCAGAACCACGCTGCTGTAGTGACAGGAACAATGCATGAAATGGGTTGTAGAAGGTAACCTTGCTGTACAAAAATCTTTTTAAGCAAACCCTCCAATCTTTTATCCATAGGATCTTTGAAAGCACAATTATCCTCGATAGGAATAGTAGTGCGCTTGTTTAGAGTAGAAACGGCCCCCTCGACCTTAGGGACTGTCTGCCATAAGTCCTTTCTGGGGTCGACAATAGGAAATAATTTCTTAAATATAGGAGGGGGAACAAAAGGTATGCCGGGCTTCTCCCACTCCTTATTCACTATGTCCGCCACCCGCTTGGGTATAGGAAAAGCGTCGGGGTGCACCGGAACCTCTAGGAACTTGTCCATCTTGCATAATTTTTCTGGAATGACCAAGTTGTCACAATCATCCAGAGTAGATAACACCTCCTTAAGCAGTGCGCGGAGATGTTCTAATTTAAATTTAAATGTCACAGCATCAGGTTCAGCCTGTTGAGAAATTTTTCCTGAATCTGAAATTTCCCCATCTGACAAAACCTCCCTCATGGCCCCTTTAGATTGGTGTGAGGGTATGACAGAACAATTATCATCAGCGACCTCCTGCTCTTCAGTGTTTAAAACAGAGCAATCGCGCTTTCTCTGATATGCAGGCATTTTGGATAAAATATTTGCTATGGAGTTATCCATTACAGCCGTCAATTGTTGCATGGTAATAAGCATTGGCGCGCTAGAAGTACTAGGGGCCTCCTGCGTGGGCAAAACTGGTATAGACACAGAAGGAGATGATGTAGAACCATGTCTACTCCCTTCATCTGATGAATCATCTTGGGCAACTTCATTATCTGTGACAGTACTGTCCTTACATTGTTTGGACGCTATGGCACAATTATCACACAATTTTGAAGGGGGAGACACATTGACTTTCATACATATAGAACATAGCTTATCTGAAGGCACAGACATGTTAAACAGGCTTAAACTTGTCAATAAAGCACAAAAACCGTTTTAAAACAAAACCGTTACTGTCTCTTTAAATTTTAAACAGAGCACACTTTATTACTGAATATGTGAAAAAATATGAAGGAATTGTTCAAAATTTACCAAAATTTCACCACAGTGTCTTAAAGCATTAAAAGTATTGCACGCCAATTTGCAGAGCTTTAACCCTTAAAATAATGAAACCGGAGCCGGTTACAGATTTAACCCCTATACAGTCCCAGCTACAGCCTTTGCTGTGACTTTACCAAGCCCAGAGGGGAATACGATACCAAATGACGCCTTCTAGGAACTTTTCCAACTACTTTCAGGTCCTCACACATGCATCTGCATGTCTTGCTCTCAAAAACAACTGCGCAGTAATGGCGCGAAAATGAGGCTCAGCCTACAACTGGGAAGGCCCTTCCTGACTGGAAAAGGTGTCTAACATAGTGCCTGACGTTAAAAAACATTCCCCAAGTTTATAAGTGTGAATTATCAGCATAAACATGTATAAAATGTCCAAATAAAGCAATCGATTTAGCCCATAAAAGTGTCTACCAGTTTTATAGCCCATATTAAGCCCTTTATTCTGTTTGAGACTAAGAAAATGGCTTACCGATCCCCATGAGGGGAAATGAAAGCCTTCCAGCATTACACAGACTTGTTAGAAATATGGCTAGTCATACCTTAAGCAGAAAAGTCTGCTAACTGTTTCCCCCAACTGAAGTTACTTCATCTCAACAGTCCTATGTGGAAACAGCAATCGATTTTAGTTACTGTCTGCTAAAATCATCTTCCTCTCACAAACAGAAATCTTCATTTTTTTCTGTTTCAGAGTAAATAGTACATACCAGCACTATTTTAAAATAACAAACTCTTGATAGTAGAATAAAAAAACTACAACTAAACACCACATACTCTTAACCATCTCCGTGGAGATGTTGCCTGTGCAACGGCAAAGAGAATGACTGGGGTGGGCGGAGCCTAGGAGGGACTATATGGCCAGCTTTGCTGGGACTCTTTGCCATTTCCTGTTGGCGAAGAGATATTCCCACAAGTAAGGATGACGCCGTGTACCGGACACACCAATGTTGGAGAAAAAGGATTTAATTTGATAAGTTTTATCAGTATTGCTCGCAAATGTCTTAGTTCTCTTTATATACTGGCAGCAAACACAATGATTACATGGAGAGCAGCCCACAATTCTCTGTGATTGTTTTTCTAACCAATTAGTATTCTTTACCCGATTGAACTCGCTCCTAACTAGGAAATCCTTTAGATTTCTAGCCCTTCGTGCTGTCATAAGGGGAAAATCCCCAACATACTCCTTTAAAGTAAGATCAAGTGACAAAAGGTGCCAGTTGTCCTGTAGAACTTTTTTTCTCGACCAGAATTATTATATCACTGAGGCGATGCGCCAGCTTCAAGATTGTGAGCAATACACTCCAGTTACATCAGATGATTTAAAAAAATCTCACAATGAATTATTATTCATTCTCAACGATGCGAGAAGATCTAATTTAATCACTAGCCAAGAACAGGGGTATATGTATAATGCCAAACCAGTGACTCCAGTATTTTACTGGACACCAAAGCTACATAAATCCTTGGAAAAACCTCCTGGCCGTCCCATAATCTCTGGAATTGGCGGTCCAACTGAAGGTATCAGTAGATACGTTGATTATTTTTTAAAACCTTTTGTCAGTGAACTCCGCACCTTTGTGCAAGATTCTACTGACGTGATCAAAAAACTAGATGGTATTACTATTTCGGAAAACATGCTCTTTGTTTCTTTGGACGTTGAGTCCTTATATTCTTCGATTCCTCATTCAGTGGGGATAAAAGCTTGTAAATCATTTTTAACAACTAGAGGACCGGGTTATCAACAACATACCCAATTTGTGGTTGATCTTTTGGAGTTTGTGTTAAGTAATAATATCTTTCTTTTCAATGGAATGGTATTATCGACAAAAACGCGGTACAGCCATGGGGGCCACATGTGCACCAACCTATGCTTG